>NC_138165.1:8825208-9129208 GCF_964165515.1 Mesoplodon bidens | reverse complement strand
GTTGGAAAGTCACTCTACTCACGGAGAAAGTCAGCTTGCACTGCAGCGTCAACTAAAGCCGACTTCTTCAGGCAACACAACACTTTGGTCTTTTGGAAGAGGCAGACGTTTTTAGGCTTAAGGAGATCCGGCCTTGGTAGAGACTATTCGCTCCTCGCTGAATCCCCTGTGTAAACATGTTGATTCAGGGAAGGGCCCATTGTGTACCTTGTGTTGTTTGTGGCTTGTTGAATCCCCAGGTTACGTTTATTGCCTCTCTGACTTGAATTGCGGGACTGAAGGCACAGACCATTTTTCCCTGTTTGAAAGTTCCCTTTGTCATGCCTTGAATTACATGGAGAGACACCCTTTATAATGGGGCTCTCATAAAAATGAGAAGGGCACGACAGGCCGTGGAGATCAGGGAGCCTTGTTATGCTGATGGGCGTTATGTAAGCTGCCAACAGCCACTTTGAATAAGTGCATGGTGTTTCCTAAAACATCTAAACAACAGAGCTACAAGCCTAGGACACTTCCACTTATGGGCGTAATCCTTTGGAAAACTGAAATTCAACAAGACACAGCCACCCCAACATTTAGGGCTGATCGCTTTACAAGAACCTCCAACTCGGTACACCTTAAATATCCCAGGAAACAGAAAAGTGGACAAAGAAGTTGTGGTACTTACCTACGATGGAATATCACTCACCCCTGAAATCAATGTCATAAGGCCCGTCGCAACATAATGAGGGGATTTAGTTACGATGATTCTAAGTGAAATAAGTAACACAGAAAAAGAAACTGCTCAAAACATGTCACTTATAAAGGGAATGTAAACATGGCTACACAGGAACTTAATTACCAAACAAGACAGAATCTCACATTGAGAAAACACACTTATGCCTTCTTAAGGGGAAAGGTGAGGTGGGGTGATGCATAACACCAGAGTTTGAAACGAACACATGTACCGTTCCATAAATGAAATATGTAATAGACAAGACCTAGTCCTTGCTCAGTGAAAGGGACTCAACACCCCTTATTCACCGCAGAGGAATATATCTGACTAGTAAGTATCTTAAAACCTATGTGTTGATATGTCTCCGTATGGGAATCAAGTGTGTGTAGAGTGACATAAACACGACAGTGAAAATCAGCTAAACCCCATTATAAAAATATATTTAGAAAACAAAGCACAAACACAGTGAACTTATTAGAAAATGGGTTCAGGGGCTCTGATGCAACCTGGATTGACCACATCTACACCCACAGCTGGATGAGACATAAGGATGGACACTTGGGGCTGAGAGGATTGCTGAGGTTGCGTGAGCAAATGCAGACCCTTTAAAGCAATACTGCATGCTACCCATTCCATGGGTCCCAACTCTCCATGTTTAAGGGAGTCTTACTACAGCTAAATCTTACACGGGAAACCCAGATGTTGGTACACCGTGTGATCAGGAACGGTTCTAAAACACACCTCATTTTTCCTCCTCTGGTCCTCAGGATAGCCATTGCAGCTGTTTTACTGATTTCTACACATGGGGAGTCAGCGCCCTTACCCTCCTTTTTTGCACAGTTTGTAGTTTGTGTAGAGGATGCATGGGAAGAGGGAGCACCAATGAGAGACTAGCTGTAGGCATTTGTACGAGCATATGTCACTCTAATTTCCCACCACGAAGAAGAATTAAGCGAAGGCTCAGCTTGCCGCCCCGGAACCAGATTAAGGCCTGAAACAATCCTGCGTTGTGCGGCCAGCTCAGGAAAATGCGAGTTGAAAAAAGAGCTCAGGGGAACTGCAATTCACAAACCTGCAGAGGTATAAAGGACAACTAACGTCCAGAAATATATTGAGGTAAGGCAACGAGGAGGACTTGAAAGCGAGGCACAATCGCAGGAAACAGATTTCAAGAGGAAGATTGGAATCGCCTTTTAAGCACATGAAAAGAGGCAGAACTTTGAGTATGATGCACTTGGCTAAAAAGGGCGTATGCTTTTTTCTTGAATATAATCAGGAAAAAACGCTTACGCCCTTTTGACCAACCAAGCAAGCGGGCAACACAAATCCACACTACAAAGAAGTCTCACCTCCCAACGGTCCAAAGGGATATCCGAAAAGAGTGTAAAAACGACAAAGGCAGGACAGGCCATGGAGAACTGGGAGCCTTGTTATGCTGATGGGCGGGATGTAAGCTGCCAACAGCCTCTCTGGAAAAGTGCATGGTGTTTCCTAACACATTTAAACAACAGAGCTGGAAGCCTAGGACACTTCCACTTATGGGCGTATACCTTTGGAAAACTGAAATTCAACAAGACACAGCCACCCCAACATTTAGGGCTGATCGCTTTACAAGAACCTCCAACTCGGTACACCTTACATATCCCAGGAAACAGAAAAGTGGACAAAGAACTTGTGGTACTTACCTACGATGGAATATCATTCAGCCCTGATACCAATGTCATAAGGCCAGTCGCAGCATAATGAGCGGATTTAGTTATGATGATTCTAAGTGAAATAAGTCACACAGAAAAAGAAACTGATCAAAACATGTCACTTATAAAGGGAATGTAAACATGGCTACACAGGAACTTAATTACCAATCAGGACAGAGCCTCACATTGAGAAAACACACTTATGCCTGCTTAAGGGGAAAGGTGAGGTGGGGTGATGCATAACACCAGAGTTTGAAATGAGCACAGGTACCGTTCCATAAACGAAATATGTAATAGACAAGACCTACTCCTTGCTCAGTGAAAGGGAGTCAAACCCCTTATTCACTGCAGAGGAATATATCTGACTAGTAAGTATCTTAAAACCTATGTGTTGATATGTCTCCGTAAGGGAATCAAGTGTGTGTAGAGCGGCATAAACACGACAGTGAAAATCAGCTAAACCCCATTATAAAAATAAATTTCAAAAACAAAGTGCAAACACAGCGAACTTATTAATAAGTGGGTTCAGGGGCTCTGATGCAACCTGGATTGACCACATCTACACCCACAGCTGGATGAGACATAAGGCTGGACACTTGGGGCTGAGAGGATTAGTGAGGTTGCATGAGCAAATGCAGACCCTTTAAAGCAATACTGCATGCTACCCATTCCATGGGTCCCAACTCTCCATGTTTAAGGGAATCTTACTACACCTAAATCATACGCGGGAAACCCAGAGGTTGGTACACCATGTGATCAGGAATGGTTCTAAAACACACCTCATTTTTCCTCCTCTGGTGCTCGGGATCGCCATTGCAGCCGCTTTACTGATCTCCTCATGTGGCGAGTCAGTGCCCTTAACCTCCTGTTTTGCACAGTTTGTAATTTGTGTAGAGGATGCACGGGAAGAGGGGGCACCAATGAGAGACTAGCTGTAGGCATTTGGACGGGCATATGTCACTCTAATTTCCCATCAGGAAGAAGAATTAAGCGAAGGCTCAGCCTGCTGCCCCGGAACCAGATTAAGGCCTGAAACAATCCTGAGGTTGTGCGGTCAGCTCAGAAAAATGCAAGTTGAAAAAAGAGCTCAGGGGAACTGCAATTCACAAACCTGCAGAGGTATAAAAGACAACTAATGTCCAGAAATATATTGAGGTAAGGCAACGAGGAGAACTTGATAGCAAGGGAGAATTGCAAGAAACAGATTTCAAGGGGAAGATTGGAATCGCCTTTAAAGCACATGAAAGGAGGCAGAAATTCGACAATGATGCACTTGGCTAAAAAGGGCATATGCGTTTTTTCTTGAATATATTCAGGAAAAAATGCTTCCGCCCTTTTTGACCATCCAAGCAAGCGGGCAATGCAAATACACACTACAAAGATGTCTCACCTCCCAACGGTCCAAATGGACTTCCAAAAAGAGTGTAAAAACGAGAAAGGCAGGACAGTCCGTGGAGAACAAGGAGCCTTGATATGCTTATGGGAGAGATGTAAATTGCCAACAGCCACTCTGGAGAAGTGCATGGTGTTTCCTAAATCATGTGAACAACAGAGCTACAGAGCCTAGGGCACTTCCACTCATGGCGTATGCACTGGGCAAACTGAAATTCATCAAGACACAACCACCCCAATGTTTAGGGCTGCTCTGTTTACAAGAACCTCCACTTCTTTACACCTTAAATATCTCAGGAAAGAGAAAATTGGATAAAGAAGTTGTGGTACTTATGTACAGTGGAATATCACTCAGCCATATAATCAATGTCATAAGGCTAGTAGCATCATAAGGAGTGGATTCCGGTATGATGTTTCTAAGTGAAATGATTCACACAGAAAAAGAAACTTATCCTAAGATATCACTTATAGATGGAATGTAAAAATCACTACACCTGAACTGAATTACAAAACAGAACAGATTCTCCCATTTATAAAACACACTTATGCCTGCTTAAGGGGAAAGGTGATGTGGGGTGATGCATAAAATTAGAATTTGAAATTAGGGCAGATACCGTTCCATAAACCAAATATATAATAGTGAAGGGTTACTCATTGCTCAATGAACTGGACTCATCACAACCTATTCACCGCAGAATAGTATATCTGACTAGTAAGAATCTTAAAATATATTTATTGATATCTCTCTGTAAGTTAATCAAGTGGTTGTATAGCGGCATAAACACAGCAGTGGAAATCTGCTAAACCCCATCAAAAAAATAAATATATTCAGGGAAAACACATACGGCCTTTTGGCCATCCAAACAAGCGCGAAATGCAAATCAGCACTACAAATTCTTCGAATTTGACAAAGGGGCCATCCTGGAAAAGTGTAAAACCAGAAATGCAGCACAGGACATGGAGAAAAGGGAGCCTTTCTACGCTGATGGGGGTGGGATGTAAATAGCCAACGGCCACTCTGGAGAAGTGTATGGTGTTTTCTAAAATATCTAAAAAACAGAGCTTTAGAGCATATGGCACTTCCACTCTTGGGCGTATATCTTGGGAAAAGCAAAAATCGACAGGACAAAGCACCCCACATTTCGTGCTGCTCTGTTTAGAAATGCCTCGACTTGGGTACAGCTTACATGTCCTTGGAAGTAAAAAATGTATAAAGAAGATGTGGTACTTATGTACAATGGAATATAACTGAGCAATTAAATCAGTGATATAAGGCCAGTTGCAGCAACTCGTGGAAACTGAGGTACGATCATTCTAAGTGACATAACTCAGATATAAAAAGAGACTTATCATAAGGTACCACTTATAGATGGTATCTAAAAATGGCTACACATGAACTCAATTACAAAACAGAAACAGTGTCACACATTTAGAAAACACACATGGCTGCTAAAGGAGAATGTTGGGGTGGGGTGATGCATAAACCAGGAGGTTGGAATTAGCATAGTTACGGTTCCAGAAACAAAATAGGTCATCGACAGGACCTACTGTGTAGCTCAAACAGCTGGACTCAGCCCACTTTTCACCGGAAAAGGATATATAAGACTCGTAAGAATCTGTAAAAGAATTTATTGATGTCTCTCTTTAAGTGATTCAAGTGAATAGATGTAGAACAGGAAGAAACACAGTACTGAAAATCAGCTATACCCCATTATAAAATTAAATAACAAGAACAACAACAACAAAAAGACAGTGAGAGAGAGAAATTCTTACAAAATTTGTTCAAGGGCTGTGATACAACCTGGACTGAACACATCTAGACACACAGCTGGATGGGACCTAAGGCTCTACACTCATGGGTCTGGTGAGGCTTGGTGAAGATGGGACAGCAAATGCAGGACTTTTAGAGTAATACTGCCTGGCCCCCATTCCATGGGTCCCATATCTCCAGGTGCAGGGGACCCTTCCTACAGCTAAAACATGAATGGGACTTCCAGAGGATGGTACACCTTCTGTTCGGGAAGAGTTTGGGAAAGTCACTTCATCTCCACTTCTCCTGGTATTTGGGTTCCCCAGCTCCTTTCCTTAGAGTCTCCCCACTTTGGGAAGGCAGCACAATCAACAGCCGGTTTTGCACAGCTTGGAATTTTCCATGTGAAGAAAGGGAATGGGGGGATGGACTGAGACACAAGCCCTAGATGTTTGGACAGGCATATGCCACTCTAGTTTCCTAATCTGGAAGAAGAACTTCCCTATCCTTCAGGTGTCTCAGTAACAGGAATGGGTCTGTAGAAATCCTGCCCCTTTGTGGCTGCTTCCTTAAACAAGTTGAAAACTGGTGCTCAGGGGCACTACAATTCACAAACATGCAGGGTTGTAATTGACACCTCTAATGGAGTCATTTCTTGAGCCAAGTATTCGTAAAGGCCTTGTAAGCAAGGCAGAATTGCAGGAAAGGAATTTCAAGAGGTAGTTTGCACTCGCCATTAAAGCACATGCAAACCCGCTGAACATCGCCAATGATGCAGTTTGTCAAAAAGGCCGCATGCGTTATTCCTTAATATATTCAGGAAAAACCCTTACTCCATTTTTGGCCAAGAAAACAGGCGGGCAATGTAAATTAATACTACAAAGAGGTATCACTTTGCACCAGTCAGAATGGCCAAGCTCACAAAGTGTAAAACCTGAAATGCAGGACAGGGCATGGAGAAAAGGGAACCCTGACAAGCTGATGGTGGGAATGTAAATTGCTAACAGCCACTGTGGAGAAGTGGGTGGTGATTCCTTAAAAATCTAAAAAACAGAGCTTCAGAGCATATGCTGCTTCCACTCCTGGGCCTGTATCTTGGAAAAAACGTAAATTGACAGGACCCAGGCACTCCAAAATTTATGCAGCCCTGTTTACAAGAGCCTCTACTTGGAAGCTACCTAAACGTCCTTGGAAGGAAGACTGGATAAAGAAATTATTGTAGATATGTACAATGGAATATTACTCAGCCATGAAATGAATGGAATAAGGCCATTTGAAGCCACACGGAAGGACATAGATACATTCATACTAAGTGTCATAAATCAGACAATGATAAATATCATATGATATTACTTATTGGTGGAATCTAACAATTGATACAAAGGTACTATCTTACAACACAGAAACAGAGTCCCAGACTTAGAACACAAACTTATGGTTACCAAACTGGAAAGGTGTGTTGGAGCCATAAATCATGAGGTTGGAGTTAGTGTATACATATTTACAGAGAGAAAACTTGTCATCAACATGGACCTGCTGTAGAGCACTTGGAACTCTTCTCAACACCCTTCAGTAACCTCAATGGGAAAATAATTCCAAAAAGAATATAGAGTCATCTCTGTATAAATGAATCATGTGGGTGTATATCAAAAATGAACACAGCATGGTAAATCAACTAGACTCCATTATAAATTTAAAATTAAATTATAGAAAGAAAAATGATCACTAAGTTCGTTTAGTCACGGTAAACATGCTAATGTCACATCCCTGGACACAGACCCAATTTGGTCCCAAGGCTGGACTGTTGTGCATCTGAGGACCTCAGGAGGATATGCCAGCTAATTCGACCCCTTGAACATGTAGTACCTGGTCCCCTCTGCATGGGATCACAATCTCCAGATCTAAGTGTGCCCTCATACTACTAAACCAGCCCTCTGACACCCAAAGGATAGTGGACTCTCTGGGCTGGATGACATTTGGAAAATCCCCTGGTCTCAACATATCCTGGTGTTTGGGTTCCGACCTCCCGACTCCTTCGTTAGGGTCATCCCACTCTACAAGACAGCACCCTCAACAGGTGATTTGGCAGGGGTTTATACTTGTTTGGGGGATGAAGGGTAAGGGGGAAGAGGGAATGGGACAGAAGCCCCTACATGTTTGGTCAGGCACATTCCACTCTAATTTAAAACCCAGGAACAGGACTTTCCCTACATCTAAGGTTGTGTCAGTAACCAGAGAGGGACAGTAGAAATCCTGCCACTTTCTGTTTCCCATAACAATTCTAAAACTGGACCTGATAAGCACTTCATATTCACAATGCCTGGGGAGCTGTAAATGACAACAGCTCTTAAAAAATGTCTTGCGGTAAGTAATCAAAATAGACTTCAAAACAAGGCAACCTTTCAATAACCCTTTTTCAAGGGGTAAATTTTACTCACACTGTTCAAAAAAAAAAAACACATACGAAGTTGCTCACCATTGCTTTATGTTAGACAAATGCATATCAGTTGTACAAAAATGTATCACCTGGAACCACTCAGAATAGCTATCCTCACAATGTCTAGAAACAATGAATGCTTCGTGGAAGAAAGAGAAACCTACTACTTATTATTATGTTTTTTTTTTTAAATCTGTGTTGGGTCTTCATTGTTGCGTATGGCTTTTCTATAGTTGCAGCAAGCGGGGGCTACTCATCGTTGTGGTATGCAGCCTTCTGTTTGCGGTGGCTTCTCTTGTTGTGGAGCACAGGCTCTAGGCACACAGGTTTCAGTAGTTGTGGCACGTGAGCTCAGTAGTTGTGACTCGTGGGCTCTAGAGCGCAGACTCAGTAGTTGTGGTGCATAGGCTTAGTTGCTCTGTGGCATGTGGGATCTTCCTGGGCCAGGGCTCGAACCTGTGTCCCCTGCACTGCCAGGCGGATTCTTAACCACTGTGCCACCAATACTACGTTACTGGTGGCAATGCCAATTGGTAATAGCCACTGTGGAGCACAGAATGGAGGTTACCAGAATAAGCGGAGGTAGGAGGGATAAACTGGAAATTGGGTTTGACATATACATACCACTATATATAAAAGAGCTAACAAATAATGGCCTACTGTATAGCACAGGGAACTCTACTCAATACTCTGTAATGACCTGTATGGGAAAGGAATCCAAAAAGGATTAGATATATGTACAACTGTTTCACTCTGCTGTGCAGCAGAAAGCAACACAACATTGTAAATCAACTATACTCCAAAAAAATTGAAATTGAAATGAAATAAAATAAAATAAAATAGAACTACCAGATGATCCAGCAAGTTCACTCCTGTGTGCATATCTGGAGGAGAGCATACATTGAAAAGACACATCTTCCCCAATGTTCACTGCAACACTCTTTACAATAGCAAAGACATGGAAGCAACCAAAATGTCCATCAACATATGAATATAGGTAAAGAATATGTGATACATATATATATTATGGAATATGACTCAGCCATAAAATAGAAGAAAATAATGCCAATTGCAGTAACATGGATGGACATAGAGATGATTGTACTAAGTGAAGTAAGTCAGACACAGTAAGACAAATATTGTATGATATCACTTCTAGATGGAAGCTAAAAATTGATACAAATGAACTAACTTACAAAACAGAGGCAGACTCACAGACTTGGAAAACAAACTTATGGTTACCAAAGGGGAGAAAGGTGGGGAGTAGGGATAAATCAGGAACTTGGGGTAAGCATACGAATACTACTCTATATAACATAGATAATCAACAAGGACCTACTGTATAGCACAGGGAACTCTACTCAATATTCTGGGAATACCTTTATCAGAAAAGAATCTGAAAAAGAATGAATATATGCATATGTGTAACTGAATCACTTGCTGTGCAGCTGAAATGAACACAACAATGTAAATCAACTATACTCCAAGAAAATTTAAATTACAAAATAAAGAAAATCACCTATATTTCAAAAGAAAAAAAGAATTCCCATATATTTTTATGGCTTGATAGCTTACTTTTTTAGTGCTCAATATTATCCCATTCCCAGAATATATTAATACTATATCATTTCATTCACCTATTGGAGGACACCTTAGTTTCATTCACATTTTGGCAATACTGAATTAGGTGCTATAAATATCCATATGCAAGTTTTCGTCTGGAAGTATGTTTTAAACTACTTTCAGTAAATATCCATGAGAATACTTGCCGGATTGTACAGTAACAGAATGTTCAATATTAGAGCAAGTGTCAATCAGATTACCAAAGTAGCTGTATTATTTTTCATTTCCACCAATAACAAATGACATTTCCTATTGTTCCAGATCCCCTACAGAATTTGTTCTTGTCATTGTTCACATTTTAGCCATTCTAATGGCTAAAATCGTACGTAATTGTATTGTTAATTTGCTTTTTCATGGCAGCATGTAACCTAGATTATTCTTCTGTACACTTATATGCATAGTGTCTATTTTCTTTGGTGAGGTGGCCATAAAGTATATTGGTCCACATTTTATTTAGTCTGCTTTCATTTTTTTCTACCCAATCTGTATTTGTTTTATTTATTTTTGTGCCTTATTGCATCAGCAAGAACTTGGAGTAAAATATGGAAAAGGAGTCATGAAAGGGGACATCTTTGCTTTTACCTGAACTTAGTGGAAAAGCTTCATGTTTTTGACCATTAATCATGATGTAAGATAAAAGTTTCTTCTAGATCTTTGTTATCAACTTGAGAAAGTTCCAGTTTATTTATTTAACTGAGAGCTGTTATGAAGACTGGTTGTTAGATTTTTTCAAAGGTCTTCTGAATCTATCGATATGCTAATGATTGTCTTTAGGGTGTTGATATGATGGATATAATTATTTGATTTTAGAATGTTGAATCAGCCTTGCATTCCTGGGATTATTCCCTCTCATTCATGATATAAAATTCTCTCAAAATATTGTTGGATTTGATTTGTTAATATTTTGTTGAGGATTTTTGCATTGATGTTTCTGAGAGTTATTGGTCAGTTTTCTTTACTATTCATATGTTCCTCTAAGTTGGGATGTTGTGGATTTAGTGTCAGACATTCACTTGGGGAGATGCTCAGTCAGTTTTTTAAAAAAATATTTTCTGTTCTTTGTTATCTTTATTCTCCTCCTGCTATACGCATTATGTATAGGTCCCAGCAATTTCATTGTTCCAAAATTATTGACTACTCTGTTCTGTTGATTTATTTCCTGCCCATTTTCTCTTTTCTTTTGAGATTTAAAGGTTTCTCTTGATATGTCTTCAAGCTCACAGATATTTATCCTCAGCCATCTCTTTGACTGCTAAAACAAAATATGAGAGAATTGGTATTTTATAAACAACAGAATATTTTTTGTTTTCTCATAATTGCTGAGGCTGAAAAGTTCAAGAACAAGTTACCAGGTGCTTCCCTGGTGGCGCAGTGGATAAGAATCTGCCTACCAATAAAGGGGACACGGGTTTGAGCCCTGGTCCGGGAAGATCCCACATGTCAAGGAACAACTAAGCCCGTGCACCACAAATACTGAGCCTGTACTCTAGAGCCCACAGGCCACAACTACTGAGCCCGTGTGCCACAGCTACTGAAAACTGCACGCCTAGAGCCCATGCTCTACAACAAGAGAAGCCACCCAATGAGAAGCCCACACACTGTAACAAAGAGCCAATGCAGCCCAAAATTAATTAATTAATTAGTTAGTTAGTTAACTTTAAAAAAAAGAACAAGTTGCCAGCTGACTTAGTGTCTGGTGAGGGAACAATATCTTGTTCATAATGTGGGTCTTCTCGCTCGGCAATCAAATCATGTGATGGGCTTGAGATCTTCTGTGTGCTACATTTATTAGGTCACTAATCCCATGTTTCAAGTCTCTGGCCTCATGACCTAATCACCTCCCAAAAGCCCCACCTCCTAATACCATCAACATGGGAGCTTTGTTTCAAAATTTTAAAATTAGAGGTACAAAATGTTTATACCATAACAGGCACCACAGAGTTAACTGATTTTCCTTTCATATTAAAGGTTTGCACATTTATATTTATTTTATAATCCCAAAACCCTTGCTGTTTTTTTTAAGATTCTTTTCCCATATATGCCAGTACAGACCATTGAGTAGAGTTCCCTGTGCTATAAAGCAGGTCGTTATCAATACTTATCTATTTTATATATACTAGTGTGTATAGGTCAGTCTCAATCTCCTAATTTTCCCCTTCCCCACTTATGCCAAGGTAACCATAAGTTTCTTTTTTATATCCATGACTCTATTTCTGTTGTGTAAATTAGTTCATTTTTACCTTTTTTTCTTTTTTAGATTCCTCATATAAGCAATATCAAATGATGCCTATCTTTCTGTGTCTGACTTGCTTCATTCAGTATAACAATCTCTAGGTCCATCCATGTTGCTACAAACCCTTAATTGTTAAGGATAACTCTCAATTTTTTCCAGTATCATCAGCAAATCTTTCTTGCAGACATGTGATAACACTTTTTAAACAGGGATATTGAGACCAAGTATCCTGGCTTGCAAACAAATAAAACATCATTCATATAGTGAAAACTTTGCACATCAAAGGATGAAAGCACTTGGTCTAAATCCCTTTGCACCCACTGCTGACAGAGGGCAGAGAAGTTTGACTCATTAATCTTCCTTACGTGCACTTCTTCCTAATGAGGTATTCTATCTAAAGCTTATAAGAAGTGGGAATGCATCATGGAACACACCAATCTCTACTAGATTCTGAAGCAGCAAAAAAACAAAAACAAAAACATGATGAATCCATCCAAAGATTCTGTCCACATTGTTACAATAGTTTCCCTGCACTGTGAACCCTTTTTAAACACTATTACTTGAAACTACTTTTTTTTCAACAAAAATAATGTTAATCTGCAGTCACACGCTCCAGTAATATTACACTATCCCTTGTGCAAGTATGTAGGGATTCGAGGAGCTATGGGAGGCTATCATGAGAGGTTGCCTAGAGTAATTAGGACATTTCATTTCATGTTGGCTCTTCTCCCTAAGATGTCTGCTGTCCTCTTCTTTTCGTAGCTACTAGCATTGAGAAAGTGAGCAAGATAAGGCCCTTCACTTTTACTGCCTATGAATGCAACTGTGATTAACCCCACAGACCTTGGTGCTTCCAGAATCCCCTGAACCTACTGACCTTCCATGCATGGCATGACATAGATAAGGATGGTGACGTGTAGACTTGTGTAGAGCATGCTATAAAAATTTCGAGTCTTCCCTTCCTCATAATTCCAAAGAATAGGTTTCTTTGGATTTCTGCTTAATGCTGATGGAGTTGGTACATAAGTTGAGGGATGTATCAGGGTACACCAAAAGAGAGGGTAACTGCACAGAAAATACAAGCAGTTATATTTCTGTGTACTTCCAAGCAGCTTATTTGCTATATCAACCATGGTGACATGTTGACCCTTCCTCTTTCTACTAGTAGTACAACATACATAAAGGATATTTAGGCTGCTTGTTTTATCCCCACCTCTCACAATTGATCTGCATTCACATAAAGGACAATGAAGGGCCCTTTCTACCATCTTAACCAATACTTGAGAACTAGAAAATGCCCAGATTTTTCCGGGGATTATTTTCATATTCCCCAATCAGGCCTATGAAGGAATCTTACCTATTGTGTTTACTGAAGTCATATCTCTGACGGCATCCCATCATCAACAAAACTGGAAAGAAATTTGAAGGGTCTTAGATTTTACCATATTTGAAATTCCAATATTTTAGTCCGACATGTTTTTGGATTTTAGATATGGGGAGGGGGAAGGGTAAGCTGTGACAAAGTGAAAGAGAGGCATGGATTTTAGAAAAAAATATTTTAAATGAGACAAAAACTCATTTTTATGACAAAAAGACAGCAAGATTTTTATATTTTTATCTGTTCTACTTGCACACAAAAGTCTCTTGGGGTTATGTAAAGAAGTCCTGTTGGGTGCTGTGCATGGTGCAAGTATGGATTAAAGCTTAGGAATCTTAAGCTTCACTCACCTGAAACTTTTAAATTAGGATGCAAGCAATCCTGTCCAACATTTGAACAGAGCAAGGCACTGTCTTTATTTTATTTGTAAGGTAATTAATCTGTCTTTTGCCCCAAGGAGAGAAACAACTGGCATCTTCCATCAATGTGTTGTACAAAAATCTTTGAACACAGAGTGCAAGCAGAGGCAGATACAAGATGTGAAAAAATAATGAGAGACCCTTGTGTCATTTTCTCCTAACTTATTGCAATCTCCCATTTAAAATGTGGGAATAATCAATCTTCTGAGGAAAAAGGCCCAAGGAAGGTTTTTTTTTTTTTTTTTTTTTTTTTTTTTTTTTTTTTTTAGTATGTGGGCCTCTCACTGTTGTGGCCTCTCCCATTGCAGAGCATGTGGGATCCTCCCGGATCGGGGCATGAACCCATGTCCCCTGCATTGGCAGGTGGACTCTCAACCACTGCGCCACCAGGGAAGCCCCCAAGGAAGGTTTTTGCTTCTGTGGAATAATGGGATTGCTAAAGATTTCAGGAGGCAAGACGAATTAGTGAGAATGACCATGAGAAATCAGAGAAAACTCAGATCCATGGATGAAGTGATGTTTACCCCTGTGAATCAATGAGAAGTAGGAGCGAATTAAAAGAAAGCTGAACACAACATTTTCTGAATAAATGTAACCTTTCAGCTGTCATAGAAAATTAATACTCACTATGATACAACATATTTAGTTTAACAAATTAACTTAAATTTAAAGCTTTATAATTAGATTTATAGAAGAAACAAAAACATATTTGTGGTTTAGAATAAATAATGTGTTCTGCTACATATAAGAAGATTACATAAATAAATAGAAATAAGACTAAATAAATAAATAAATAGAAAAAACCAAATTAGGTATTATTAACATTAAAACTGACACTCATCTAAAGAAAGAGAAGGACAGACAGAAAGAGAGAAGAACTCACAGCAAGCGTATATTAAAAACTCCTAAATAAGAAGTCTTTGGATGTTAAAAAAAAAAGTCTTCCATAAGAAGATAACGTAATAGCAAAAGTGGGGAAAATATACCAAAAGATACCTCAAAAAAGAGTACAGAATGTTAAGTAAACATATCAAAAGATGCTTGGCTTCTTAGTAGTCAATTAAATGCAAAAAAATTGATACCTGGAATTATCACTCACCAACCAGAAAGTTCAAATGAAAATGACAGGTATTATCAAGTTTGAAAAGAATGTGTATAATCCTTGAATCTCATTCACTGCTGCTGATGATGAAAAATCATACAAATGTTTTTTTTTTTTTTTTTTTTTTTTTGTGGTACACAGGCCTCTCACTGTTGTGTCCTCTCCCGCTGCGGAGCACAGGCTCCGGACGCACAGGCTCAGCGGCCATGGCTCACGGGCCCAGCCGCTCCGCGGCATATGGGATCCTCCCAGACCGGGGCACGAACCCGTACCCCCTGCATCGGCAGGCGGACTCCCAACCACTGCGCCACCAGGGAGGCCCCATACAAATGTTTTGAAAATATTTAGAAATATCTAAAAAGATAAACACATGAAAGCTATGACTCGAAAATCTTACTACTACTTGTATACTGAACAATAATTTATACACACACAACCAAAGCTCAAGTTCTAGAATTTATATACCAGTGCTCTTCTCAATAGACACAAACTGAAAATCACTCATATTGTAATACACATTGGAATAAATTAATTAATAGTTAAATATTTACACTATGGAATCCTATGCAACAGTGGCAATGCATGATCACAACAACAGGCAACCATATAGGCATATTCACAAACAACATAAAATAAAAAACCCAATCCAAAAGTGATTTTACTGTGCCATAACATTTATATAAAATACAAAATGCAGGTAACATGACCTTATTGTTAGATACCAGAACAATATTAAACCTTAGAGGGAGTCACTAGAATGGGACCAGGGGGCCTCTGAGTATCTGGCAATTTTCTGTGTCTTTGTCTAGAAGCTATGTATAGAGTGTATTCAGATTCTGAATTTTCTGAAATTTGTCATTTCCTTACAAACCATGCATGTTTTTAGTTGTTTTTTATACATAACAAAAAGTAAAAATGATAGACTAGGGAAGGTAATTATATTAGCACTTTAATATCCATGCTTTTCAAGGTGGAGATGAAAGGTATTAAATACTTGATATTGTGATTACTTCTTAAAAGTAAGGTGAAATTTTGAGATTAATAAATAAGACATACTACTTCATATATAATCCTCAAACAGGAGGGGTAGAAAGGAGTATTATTTTTTTAATTTAATACAGAATCATTAAGATAGAAAATAATGAAAACAGACTAGGTTTAAAAAAGAGCATACTGGACTTCCCTGGTGTCACAGTGGGTAAGAATTTGCCTGCCAATGCAGGGGACAAGGGTTCAATCCCTGGTCTGGGAAGATCCCACATGCCGGAGAGCAACTAAGACCGTGTGCCACAACTATGGAGCCTGTGCTCTAGAGCCAGCAAGCAACAACTACTGAGCCTGCATGACACAACTACTGAATCCCATGCACCTAGAGCCCATACTCCACAACAAGAGAAACGACCACAAGGAGAAGCCCATGCACCACAAAAATGAGTAACCCCTGCTTGACACAACTAGAGAAACCTTGTGCAGCAATGTAGACCCAACACAACCAAAAATAAATAAAATTAAATCTTTTGATTTCTGAGATGACTCACTCACATGGCTGTAGGTAAGAGGCCTCAGTTCCTTGCCACATGGATCTCTCCTTAGGGCTGCTTGAGTGTCTTCATGACATGGCAGCTGGCTTACCCCAGGATGAGTGATCTAGCACAAACCAAAGCAGAAGCTGCAATGTCTTTTATAACTTTGGAAGATGCACTTTGTCATTTCTGCAATTTCTTATTAGTTAAACAGTCAGCCCTTTTCAAGTGCAAGGAGCCACACAGGTACATGAAGACTGGGAGATAATTAGGGCCATCTTGGAGGCTGGCTACCAAAGTGGCTGACTCACCGAACACTGAATTTTGTTTTCTTCACTGATGGAGAGAAAATGGTGAGTGAATGTCATTGGTGTTCTTTGAGATGTACCAAAGCTAGCTCTTGCTCTCAGCCCCAGCTGTGGGGCTGAGAGGGTCTTGGTGTTTCAGCCAGGTGTTAGGCCTGTGCCTCTGAGGTGGGAGAGCAGAGTTCAGAATATTGGTCTACCAGAGACTTCCGGCACCTTGTAATATCAAAATGGCGAAAACCTCCCAGAGATATCTGTCTCAATGCTAAGACCCAGTTCCACTCAAAGACCAGTAAGATCCAATGCTGGACATCTCATGTGAAACAACTAGCAAGACAGGAATGCAGGCTCACCCATTATCAGAGAGGCTGCCTAAAATCATAATAAGGTCACAGACACCCCAAAACACACCACCGGATGTGGATCTGCCCACCTGAAAGACAGGATCCAGACACACCCACCAGAAGACAGGCACCAGTCCCCTCCACCAGAAAGCCTACACAACCCACTGAACTAACCTTAGCCACTGGGGGCAGGCACCAAAAACAACGGGAACTACGAATCTGCAGCCTGCGAAAAGGAGACCCCAAACACCATCCCCAAAGCCAAATGAGAAGACAGAGAAACACACAGCAGATTAAGGAGCAAGGTAAAAACCTATCAGACCAAACAAATGTAGAGGAAATAGGCAGTCTACTGGAAAAAGAATTCAGAGTAATGATAGTAAATATGATCCCAAATCTTGGAACTGGAATGGAGAATATACAAGACACATTTAACAAGGACCTAGAAGAACTAAAGAGCAAACAAACAATGATGAACAACACAGGAAATGGAATTAAAAATTCACTAGAAGGAAACAATAGCAGAATAACTGAGGCAGAAGAATGGATAAATGACCTGGAAGACAAAATAGTGGAAATAACTACTGCAGAGCAGAATAAAGAAAAAAGAATGAAAAGAATTGAGGACAATCTGAGACACTGCTGGGACAACATTAAGCACACCAACATTCTAATATAGGGGTCCCAGAAGTAGAAGAGAAAAAGAAAGAGACTGAGAAAATATTTGAAGAAATAATAATGGGAAAAGTCCCTAATATGGGAAAGGAAATCATTAATCAAGTCCAGGAAGTGCAGAGAGTCCCATACAAGATACACCCAAGGAGAAACATGCCAAAACATATATTATCAAATTATCAAAAATTAAATACAAAGAAAAAATATTAAAAGCAGCAAGGGAAAAACAACAAATAACATACAAGGGAATCCCCATAAGGTTAACAGCTGATCTTTTAGCAGAAACTCTGCAAGCCAGAAGGGACTGGCAAGACATATTTAAAGTGATAAAAGGGGAAAAGCTACAACCAAGATTACTTGACCCAGCAAAGAATCTCATTCACATTTGACAGAGAAATTAAAACCATGACAGACAAGCAAAAGCTAAGAGAATTCAGCACCACCAAACCAGCTTTACAACAAATGCTAAAGGAACTCCTCTAGGCAGGAAACAAAAGAGAAGGAAAAGACCTACAATAACAAACCCAAAACAATTAAGAAAATGGTAATAAGAACATACATGTCGATAATTACCTTAAATGTAAATGGATTAAATGCTCCAACCAAAAGACATAGACTGGTTGAATGGATCCTAAAACATGACTAGTAAATATGCAGTTTACAAGAGGCCCACTTCAGACCTAGGGACACATACAGACTGAAAGATAGGGGATGGAATAAGATATTTCATGCAAATGGAAATGAAAAGAAATCTAGGGTAACAATTTTCATATCAGAGAAAAAAGACTTTAAAATAAAGACTATTACAGGAGACAAAGAAGGACACTACATTGATCAAGGGATCAATCCAAGAAGAAGATATAAAAATTGTACATATTTATGCACCCAACATAGGAGCACCTCAATACATAAGGCAAATACTAACAGCCATAAAAGGGGAAATCGCCAGTAACACATTCATAGTAGGGGACTTTAGCACCCCTCTTTCACCAATGAAAAGAACATCCAAAATGAAAATAAATAAGGCAACACAAGATTTAAATGATACATTAAACAAGATGGACTTAATTGATATTTATAGGACATTCCATCCAAAAACAACAGAATACACTTTTTCTCAAGTGCTCGTGGAACATTCTAAAGGATCATATCTTGGGTCACAAAAAAAGCCATGGTAAATTTACAAAAACTGAAATCGTATCAAGTATCTTTTCCGACCACAATGCTATCAGACTAGATATCAATTACAGGAAAAGATCTGTAAAAAATACAAACACATGGATGCTAAACAATACACTACTTAATAACCAAGACATCACTGAAGAAATCAAAGAGGAAATAAAAAAATACCTAGAAATAAATGATAATGAAAACACGAAGACCCAAAACCTATGGGATGCAGCAAAAGCAGTCTAAGAGGGAGATTTATAGCAATACAATCCTACCTCAAGAAACAGGAAACATCGCAAATAAACAAGCTAACTTTACACCTAAAGCAATTAGAGAAAGAAAGAAAGAAAAAAACCCCAAAGTCAGCAGAGGAAAGAAATCATAAAGATCAGATCAGAAATAAATGAAAAAGAAATGAAGAAAACAATAGCAAAGATCAAAAAACTAAAAGTTGGTTCTCTGAGAAGATAAACAAAATTGATAAACCATTAGCTACACTCATCAAGAAAAAAAGGGAGAAAACTCACATCAATAGAATTACAAATGAAAAAGGAGAAGTAAAACTGACACTGCAGAAATACAAAGGATCATGAGGGATTACTGCAAGCAACTATATGCCAATAAAATAGACAACCAGGAAGAAATGCACAAATTCTTAGAAAAGCACAAGATTCCAAGACTGAACCAAGAAGAAATAGAAACTATAAACAAACCAATCCCAAGCACTGAAATTGAGACTATGATTAAAAATCTTCCAACAACCAAAAACCCAGGACCAGATGGCTTCACAGGCAAATTCTATCAAACATTTAGAGAAGAGTTAACACCTATCCTTCTCAAACTCTTACAAAATATAGCAGAGGGAGGAACTCTGCCAAACTTATTCTATAAGACCACCATCTCCCTGACACTAAAACCAGACAAAGTTGTCACAAAGAAAGAAAACTACAGGCCAATATCACTGATGAACATAGATGCAAAAATCCACAGCAAAATACTAGCAAACAGAATCCAACAGCGCATTAAAAGGATCATACACCAAGATCAAGTGGGGTTTATCCCAGGGATGCAAGGATTCTTCAATACATACAAATCAATGTGATACACCATATTAAAAAACTGAAGGATAAGAACAATATGGTCATCTCAATAGACCCAGAAAATGCTTTTGACAATATTAAACACCCATTTATGATAAAAAAATAAAACCTCCAGAAGGTAGGCATAAAGGGAGCTTTCCTGGACATAATAAAGACCATATATGACAAACCCACAGTCAACATTGTTCTCAATGGTGAAAAAGTGAAACCATTTCCACCAAGATCAGGAAGAAGACAAGGTTGCCCACTCTCACCACTATCATTCAAGACACTTTTGGAATTTTTACCTACAGCAACCAGAGAAGAAAAAGAAATAAAAGGAATCCAAATCAGAAAAGAAGAAGTTAAGCTCTCCCTGTTTACAGGTGACATGATACTATACATAGAGAATCCTAAAGATGCTACCAGAAACCTACTAGAGTTAATCAATGAATCTGGTAAGGTTGTAGCATACAAAAATAATGTACAGATATCTCTTTCATTCCTATACACTAAAGATGAAAAATCTGAAAGAGAAATTAAGGAAACTTTACCATTGCAACAAAAAGAATAAAATACCTAGGAATAAACCTACCTAAGGAGACAAAAGTCATTTACTCAACAAACTATAAGACACCGATGAAAGAAATCAAAGATGACACAAACAGATAGAGAGATATACCATGTTCTTGGATTGGAAGAATCAACATTGTGAAAATGACTATACTACCCAAAGCAATCTACAGATTCAATGCAATCCCTATCAAACTACCAATGACGTTTTTCAGAGAACTGGAACCAAAAATTTCACAATTTATATGGAAACACAAAAAACCCCGAGCAGCTAAAGCAATCTTGAGAAGAAAAACAGAGCTGGAGGAATCAGTCTCCCTGACTTCAGACAATACTACAAAGCTACAGTAGTCAAGACAGTATGGTACTGGCACAAAAACAGAAATATAGATCAATGGAACAGGAGGGAAAGCCCAAAGATAAACCCATACACATAAGGTCACCTTATTTTTGACAAAGGAGGCAAGAATATACAATGGAGAAATCAGAGCCTCTTCAATAAGTGGTGCTGAGAAAACTGGAAAGCTACAGGTAAAAGAATGAAATTAGAAGACTCGCTAACACCATACACAAAAATAAACTCAAAATGGATTAAAGACCTAAATGTAAGGCCAGACACTATCAAACTCTTAGAGGAAAACATAGGCAGAACAGTCTATGACATCAATCACAGCAAGATCCTTTTGGACCCACCTCCTAGAGAAATGGAAATAAAAACAAAAATAAAAAAATGAGACTTAAAAGCTTTTGCACAGCAAAGGAAAACATAAACAAGACGAAAAGACAACCCTCAGAGTGGGAGAAAATATTTGCCAACGAAGAAACTGACAAAGGATTAATCTCCAAACTTTACAAGCACCCCATGCAGATCAATATCAAAAAAACAAACAACCCAATCCATAAATGGGCAGAAGACCTAAATAGACATTTCTCCAAAGAAGATATACACATTGCCAACAAACACATGAAAGAATGCTCAACATCACTGATCATTAGAGAAATGCAAATCAAAATTACAATGAGGTATCAACACACACAGGTAAGAATGGCCATCATCAAAAAAATATACAAGCAATAAATGCTGCAGAGGTGTGGAGAAAAGGGAACCCTCTTGCACCACTGGTGGGAGTGTAAATTGATACAGCCACTATTGAGAACAGTATGGAGATTCCTTAAAAAACTAAAAATAGAACTACCATTAAAATATGACACAGCAATCCCACTACTGGGCATATACCGGAAGAAAACCATAATTCAAAAACAGTCATGTTCCACAATGTTCATTGCAGCTCTATTTGCAATAGCCAGGACATGGAAGCAATCTAAGTGTCCAATCAACTGATGAATGGATAAAGAAGATGTTGCACATCTTCAATATAAAATGGAATATTACTCAGCCATAAAAAGAAATGAAACTGAGTTATTTGTAATGAGGTGGATGGACCTAGAGTATGTCATACAGAGTGAATTAAGTCAGAAAGAGAAAAACAAATACTGTATGCTAACACATATATATGGAATCTAAAAAAAAAAAAAAGAAAAAAAATGGTTCGGAAGAACCTAGGGGCAGTACAGGAATAAAGATGCAGACTTAGAGAATGGACTTGAGGACATGGGGAGGGGAAGTGTAAGCTGGGATGAAGTGAGAGAGTGGCATGGACTTATATATACTACCAAATGTAAAATAGATAGCTAACAAGAAAGAGCTACATAGCACAGGGAAATCATGTCAGTGCTTTGTGACCACTTAAAGGGGTGGGATAGGGAGGGTGGGAGGGAGACACAAGAGGGAGGAGATATGGGGATATATGTACATGTATAGCTTGTTCACTTTGTTATAAAGCAGAAATGAACACACCATTGTAAAACAATTATAGTCCAATAAGATGATTAAATAAATAAATAAATAAATAATTTATACTCCCCCCCAAATTAAATCTTTTTAAAAAATAAATAAATAAAAAAGAGCACTCAATAACATGGTAACTCTAAACCTAAGTATTTTCAGTACTATAGTAAATGTAACTGGATTAATATCTCCTTTTAAAGTGTAATTTTTTAATTACGTGCAACTAAATTTTTTTCACAATATACAGGTAAAATAAAAGAATTATGTTAGAAAGGAGAAAACATTCCACATATATAAAAACAATAAAACAATATGTATAGATTATCATGCTTATGATAAGCATATAATAAGCATATATTATATCATATAATATATAAGCATATAATATCATGATTATGATAAGCATATAATAAGCATCTTAGATAAAGTAGTCTTTAATTTCAGGACACTTTGTCATTATTGTAATTAGTATTATTATCACAATTTCTTAAAAATATTTCAATACTTTTTCTATTTGAAAAAATATTTTAATATTTTTTTCTTCACTCTTTTGTGGTCTAATACATGGTAAGTATTTAGGTGCTAACATAACCTAAAAATATATGTTGTTTTATTACAGCCGAACAAAACTGAATCAAGAAGAAATAGATAACTTGAACATACTGATCACTAAAATCAAAATAGAATCTGTAATTTAAAAAAACTCCCAGGGCTTCCCTGGTGGCGCAGTGGTTGAGAGTCCGCCTGCTGATGCAGGAGACGTGGGTTCGTGCCCCAGTCTGGGAAGATCCCACATGCCGCAGAGTGGCTGGGTCCGTGAGCCATGGCCACTGAGCCTGCGCGTCCAGAGCCTGTGCACCACAATGGGAGAGGCCACAACAGTGAGAGGCCCATGTACAGCAAAACAAACAAACAAACACACAAACAAAAAAACTCCCTACCAACAAAAGTCCAGGATCAGATGGTTTCACAAGCAAATTCTACCAAATATACAAAGCAAAACATACTGATTCTTCTCAAACTCTTCGAAAAGTTTGAAGAGTAAGGAATACTTCCAAAGACATTCTATGAAGCCACCATCACCCTGATATCAAAAAAAAAGATGGAGCAGACTTCCCAGGTGGCACAGTGGTTAAGAATCCATCTGCCAATGCAGGGGACATAGGTTCGAGCCCTGGTCTGGGAAGATCCCACATGCCATGGAGCAACAAAGCCTGTGTGCCACAACTACTGAGCCTGCACTCTACAAACGAGGAGCCACAACTACTGAGCCTGATAGCCACAACTGTTGAAGCCTGCGCACCTAGAGCCCATGCTCTGCAAAAAAAAGAAACCACCACAATGAACAGCATGCACACCACAATGAAGAGTAGCCCCGGCTCGCCACAACAAGAGAGAGCCCATGCACAGCAACGGACACCCAATGTATCAAAAAAAATTAATAAAGAAATTTACTAAAACAAACAAACAGAAAAACAGCAGATTGGGGCTTTTCTGGTGGTCCAGCAGTTAAGATATCGCCTTCCAGTGCAGGGGGGGTGCGGGTTCAATCCCTGATGGTGGAGCTAAGATCCCACATGCCTCACAAACAAGAAACCAAAACATAAAGTAGAAGCAATATTGGAACAAATTTAATAAAGACTTAAAAAAAAAGCACAGAGAAAGACACTACCAAAAAAGAAAATTGCAGGCCAATATATTTGATAAATATAGATGCAAAAATCCTCAACTGAATATTAGAAAACCGAATCTGACAACACATAAGAGGATCATACACCATGACCAAATTTGATTCACCCCAGTGTCACAAAGTTGTTTCAACATATGCAAATCAATCAACATGATACATCCCATCAACAAAGGAAAAACACAAAACAAATGATCATCTCAATAGATGCCGAAAAAGCATTTGAAAAATTTCAACAGCCATTCATGATAAAAACACTTACCGGGGCTTCCCTGGTGGCACAGTGTTTGAGAGTCCGCCTGCCGATGCAGGGGACACGGGTTCGTGCCCTGGTCTTGGAAGATCCCACATGCCACGGAGCAGCTGGGCCTGTGAGCCATGGCCACTGAGCCTGCGCATCCGGAGCCTGTGCTCCACAACGGGAGAGGTCACAACAGTGAGACCCACGTACCACCAAAACAAACAAACAAACAAACAAACAAAAAACACTTACTGAAGTGGGTATAGAGGAAACATATCTCAACATAATAAAAGCTATTTATGACAAGCCCACAGCCAATATAATACTCAATGTTCATAGGCTGAAAGCCTTCCCCCTAAAATCTGGAACAAGACAAGGATGCCCACTCTCACTTCTTCTCTTCAACATAGTATTGGTAGTCCTAGCCACAACAATCAGACAAGAAAAAGAAATAAAATCTAACCACATTGGAAGGGAAGAGGTAAAGTTGTCGTTATATGCAGATGACATGATAATATATATAAAGGAAACCCTAAAAGTTCCACACAAAACTACTAGAACTGATAAACAAATTCAGCAAAGTAGCAGGATACAAGATTAACATACATAAATTGGTTGCATTTCTTGGTTTTCCTTTTTTTAAAATTTATTTTGGCTGCATTGTGTCTTCATTGATGTGCATGGGCTTTCTCTAGTTGTGGCCAGTGGGAGCTAGTCTCCGTTGTGGTGCACAGGCTTCTCATTGCAGTGGCTTCTCTTGTTGCGGAACATGGGCTCTAGGCACGCGGGCTTAAGTAGTTGTGGCACACGGGCTCAGTAGTTGTGGCTCACGGGCTCTAGTGTGCAGGTTAAGTACTTGTGGCACACAGGTCTAGTTGCTTCACGGCATGTGAGATCTTCCTGCACCAGGGCTCAAACCCATGTCCCTTGTATTGGCAGGTGGATTCTCTACCATGGAGACACCAGGGAAGTCCCTGGTTTCATTTATTTACACTAACAATGAAATATGAGAAAGGAAATGTAAACAAGCAATCCTTTTTAAAATGGCATCAAAAAAATAAAATACTTAGGAATAAACATCACCAAGGAGGTGAAAGACTTATATGTTGAGAACTACAAAACATTAGTAAAGGAAACTGAAGAAGATTCAGAGAAATGGAAAGACATCTCACGCTCTTGGATGGGAAGAATTAATACTGTTAAAATGGCTATACTACCCAAAGCAATCTACAGATTTAATGTGATCCGTATCAAACTGCCCATGACATTTTCCCCAGAACTAGAACAAATAATCCTAAAATGTATCTGGAACCATAAAAAGTCAGAACTGTCAACACAATCCTGAGGAAAATGAACAAAGCAGGAGGCATAACCCTCCTAAACTTCAGAAAATACTACAAAGTTACAATAATCAAAACCGCAAGGGATTGGCACAGAAAGAGATACATGGATCAATGGAATGGAATAGAGAGCCCAGAAATAAATGCACACACCTATGATCAATTAACCTTTGACAAAGGAGGCAAGAATATACAATGGGGAAAAGATAGTCTCTTCAGCAATCGGGGTTTTGAAAGTTAGACAGCCGTATTCAAATCAGTGAAGTCAGAACATACCCTCACACCATACACAAAAATAAACTCAAAACGGCTTACATGCTTAAATATAAGATAGGACACCTTAAAACTCCTAGAAGAGAACATAAGCAAAACATTCTCTGACATAAATCATACCACAGTTTTCCTAGGTAGTTCTCCTTAGGCAGTACAAATACAGTTAAGTCACCTACATATGAACTTTCAAGTTGCAAACTTTCAAAGATGAAAACGTCCATTCGCATGTCCAATCATGTAAGTTAGTTCACGTGTCTGGCATACATTGTAATGTGAGTGCATCCTCTATAAGTGGTTGTGCTTTTGTGTACTTTACAGTACTGTATAGAGTACAGTAGTACAGTACATTTATTTCAAGCCCAAGATATCTGAAAGCAAGCATAAAAACAGTGGTGATATAGCTGGTACTGTTAAGAAGGGCCAAGTGATAATGATGGAAACAAAAGTGAAAGTAATTGAGACAGTGGAGCAAGGCAAAAAGATGTTAGACATCGCTCATTCTTATAACATGAATCATTCAATCATTGGCACAAATCTAAAGAACAAGGACAAGATCATGGAACATGTGAAGTCTGCTGTGCTGACGGTGTTGACAAAATATCAAAGAAGCATGGAAAAGTGATGGAGGAGATGGAGAAACTTCTCAGTGTGCAGATGCAGGATCAACATCAGTGCTGAGTCCTGCTCAGCTTAATGCTGATTCAAGAGAAAGCTAAAAGCCTTTATGAAAACTTGAAGAAGAAAAACGGCAAAGAATCAGAGGGCACATCTTTTAATGCCAGCCATGGCTGGTTTCATTGGTTCAAGGCTAGAGCCAACGTTCACAATGTAAAAGTAAGTGAAGAGGCAGCAAGTGCAGATAGGGTAGCTGTCCAGAAACATCCGGAAACACTTTGAGAAATTATTGATGATGGTGTGTATTAACCCAACTAAGTTTTTAATGTGGATGAGACACAACTGTACTGGAAGAGGATGACAGACCAAAGTTACATCAGTAGGGAGGAAACGTTTATGCCGGGCTGTAAAGCAGCAAAGGATAGGTTAACTGTTGTTTGGTGGCCATTCTACCAGTGATATAAAGCTGAAGCCTCTCTTAGTTTATCATTCAGAGAACCCAAGAATCCTTAAAAACATAGCCAAGGGCTCTTTTCCTGTTGTGTGGAAGCGTAACCCCAAAGCCTGGATTACACAGGCCACGTTCCAGGGCTGGTTTTGCCACCACATTATCCCAGATGTAGAGAAATATTGCTCGGAGAAGGACATTCCACAAAACATTCTTTTGCTGCTCGACAATGCTCTGGGCCACCTTCCATCCATGGATGACTTTAATGCCAATGTCAAAGTAGTGCATCTGTCGCCGAATACTACGTTGCTCATCCAACCTATGGACCAGGGAGTCAGAGTGACCTTCAAGAAATATTATTTATGTCACACTTTTTGTCAGGCAGTAAAGGTAAGTGACAAATCAGGAACAACCTAAGGACAACTTTGGAAGGACTATAACATCTACAAGACCATAAAAACATTGACTTTGCATGGTGTGACAGTATAGTGGTCACTGTGAATGGGGTTCAGAAGAACGTTTGCCCACAATTTGTTCATGATTTTTGTGAATTTGAGAAGGTAGATCAGAAGTCCGAAGAGGTCTTCAGCAATGTAGTGACCCTCAGTGAGAAGTTGGAGCTAGATCACAAGAGGACAATTTCATCGAACTCCTTGCTGTGCAACATGAGGAGCTTACTGATGGAATTGGAGGCCCAGAGAAAGGATGAAGAGGGACAGGAGGAAGAAAAACTAACTGAAGAACTGAAGAGATTCACAACACAGAAAATGGCAAGGGAATCTTCTTTATTTGAGGGAGCACTGTTAGTTTTTGAGGCAGAGGGCCCGAACCTAGAATGGTACCCAAAGGTGGCAGCAGTCATTCAGAATGAAATCCAGTGCTACCTTGTCATCTATGATGAGAAAAAAAGAGCTACGACCCAGACATCAATGGATCATTTTTTCAAGAGGGTAGATAGAATTAAATCCAGCAAGGAATGAGAACTTGTGTCATCAATGTCAGTTATGAGTGAAATGGCAGCTTGCCCTCTGTCTCCTACTACTGATAATCCTTCACCTCTACCTTCTCCCACCTCCTCTCCCTCCTCTAATCAGTAACTCTTCTCACCTGTTCCCTCGATGCCAGCCCGAGTATCCCAGCTGTTGTACTATATTACTGTACTTTTCAAGTTACTGTACTGTAAGATTAAAAATGTTTTCTTTATTTTTGTGTTTGTTTTTTATGTATTGTTTGTGTGAAGTGTATTATAAACTTATTACAGTACAATACCATATAGCCGACTGTGTAAGTTGGGTACCTAGGCTACGTTTGTTGGACTTACAAACAAATTGGACTTTCAAATGCACTCTTGGAACAGAACTTGTTCATATGTAGGGGACTTACTCTAAAAGCATAAAAGAAACAGGAACTAATCAAACTTAAAAGCTGTTGCACAACAAAGGAAGCCATAATCAAAATGAAAATACAACCTATGGACTGGAGAAAATATTAGCAAATTATGAGACTGACAAGGGCTTAATTTCCAAACTGCACAAACAGCTCATACACCTCAATAACAAAATAACAAATAACTCAATGGAAAAATGGGTAGAAGACCTAAATAAACATTTCTCCACAGAAGACATACAGATAGCCAATAGGCACATGAAAAGATGCTCATCATCACTAATTATTAGAGAAATGCAAATCCAAATTACAATGAGGTATCACTTCACACTGATCAGAATGGCCATAATTTAAAAAAATCTACAATTAACAAATGCTGGATGGGGTATGGAGAAAAGGGAACCCTTCTACACTGTTGGTGGCCATGTAAGTTGGTGCAGCCACTATGGAAAACAGTCTGGAGGTTCCTCAAAAAAACTATAAAGAGAGTTGCCACACGATCTAGCAATCTCACTTGTGGACATATATCTAGACAAAACTATAATTCAAAAAAGTACATAAAACCCTATTTACATAGCAGCACTATTTATAAAACCCAAGATATGGAAACAACCTAAATGTTCATTGAAAAATGAATATATAAAGAAAGTGTGGTATACGTATACAATAGATATTACTCAGACATAAAAAAGAATGAAATAATGCCATTTGCAGCAACATGGATGGACCTAGAGATAATGATACTAAGAGAAGTAAGTCAGAAAGAGAAAGAAAAATACCATATAATATCACTTACATGTGGAATCGAAAACAGGACACAAATGAACATGTCAGTGAAACAGAAACAAACACACAGATATAGAAAACAGAGTTGTGGTTGTCAAGGAGAGAGCGATGGAGATTGGGAGTTTTGGAACAGTAGAAGCAAACTATTCTACATAGGATGGACAAGGCACAAAGACTACTGTATAGCAGAGGAAACTATATTCAATATCCTGTGATAAACCATAATGGAAAAGAATATATATATATATATATATATATATATATATATATATATATATAGAACTGAATCACTTTGCTGTGCAGCAGAAATTAATACAACAATGTGTAAAGGCTGCAGACGGTGTGGTGAAAAGGGAACCCTCCTGCACTGTTGGTGGGAATGTAAACTGAACAGCCACTATGGAGAACAATATGGAGGTTCCTTAAAAGCTAAAAATAGAGATACCATGTGACCCAGCAATCCCACTACTGGGCATATACCCGGGGAAAACCATAATTTAAAAAGATACATGTACCACAATGTTAACTGTAGCACTATTTACAATAGCCAGGACATAGAAGCAACCTAAATGTCCATCGACAGATGAATATAGAAAGAAGATGTGACCCATATATACAATGGAGTATAACTCAGCCATAAAAAGGAACAAAATTGAGTTATTTTTAATGAGGTGTTTGGACCTAGAGTCTGTCATACAGAGTGAAGTACGTCAGAAAGAGAAAAACAAATACCGTACGTGAACACATATATATGGAATCTAGAAAAATGGTACTGACGAACCTAGTGACAGGGCAGAAATGAAGACACACATGTAGAGAATGGACTTAAGGACACAGGGTGGAAGGGGAGTCAGGGACATAGTGAGAGAGTAGCACTGATATATATACACTACCAAATGTAAAAGAGCTAGTGGTAAGCTGCCGCATAGCACAGGGAGATCAGCTCGGTGTTTTATGTCCCCCACAGGGGTGGGATAGGGAGTCTGGGAGGGAGCCTCAATATGGGGGGATATGGGGGGATATGTATACATATAGGTGATTCACTTTATTGTAAAGCAGAAACTAATACAGTGTTATAAAGCAATGATACTCCAATAAACGTATTTAAAAAACCCAAAACATTGTAAATCAACTACACTAGAAAATATTTCTTAAGTGAAAAAGATTTTTTTTTTTTTTTTTTTTTTTTTTTTTCTTTTTGCGGTATGCGGGCCTCTCACTGTTGTGGCCTCTCCCGTTGCGGAGCACAGGCTCCGGATGCGCAGGCCCAGCGGCCATGGCTCACGGGCCCAGCCGCTCCGCGGCATATGGGATCCTCCCAGACCGGGGCACGAACCCGTATCCCCTGCATCGGCAGGCGGACTCTCAACCACTGCGCCACCAGGGAGGCCCCGAAAAAGATTTTTTGAATGTAAGTTTTATTGTATGTGTGTACCACAGGTTCAATATATATGAATTATGTCAAATTGATTACATTGTTTTTCAAAATAAAGAATGTTTGATATTCTACATCAGCTTCATAATATAAATGCAGAAAAAACTATATTATTTTTTTCTAAAGTTCAGAAATAGCCATTTTGCTCATTCAGTATACTATAAACCACTAACTGTTAAAAAGGGATTCGTGACCTCTTCCTTCCAAAGAAATATTTCTGCACTCACATAAGTTTAATAGAATGTTCCACCATGAACTGACTTCCCACCTTAGAGACACGAGATTTACATCCTGAAATCTCTTTCTTGGAAAAATGTCCAATAGGCATCCTAGCATTACAGAAAAGAAATGCTTTTTTCCAGATCTCAAATTACATACAACTTTATCAAGACATCATGTATGTTTTTTTTCCACACACACAGACTGTATTTTATTTTTACAAGAGAAAAATCAACTGACACCAAACATTGTAACTGGATGACCACAACAAAAGCAACAATGATTGCAATTACCAAACATGAAACACACTCATACTATGTCATAATATTGACATTCAGTCCAGGAATCCTCCACTGTAACAGCTCCTTTACTTTGCAGTGAAAGACATCATGTATTTTTAAATTATCAGCACTCACCTGAGGTCTTTAAAAGTCAACAAAAACATAATTTTCTGTTCTCTTTCATTTATTCTGGTTCTAAGTGGTCATTTCTAAACGAAAGTACTTAAGTCTGTTAATGTCATCTTATAATATCATATTTCAAATGACTACCATCTCTCCAAAGATGCAATATGAGGAACTCATAATTAGGCTCTCCAAAGTATTACTCTCTGAATATGTATTACACTTCTGCTGAACTCCACATTGTTCATTATTCTCTGAGAATATTATTTTTCTTGTATGGCCATCTCACATGCTCTTTCATTTCATGAAATTTTTTCCTACAATTTTACGCCTAGTTTATTTCTGAGAAAATGCATTATTCTAGATTGATATTTATAGACACAAAGACTTCTATATAATTCCCTGAGAGTTTCAAGAACTCCTTCTTCGTTTTTTTTTTAATACCTAGATTCTGAAGCTCTCCACAAAGCATTACTAAAATTGCATTTACATAAGTATCTACATATTAATCACACATTAATGCATTTACAATTGTATTATGCTTTATTGCTAATTTTGGAGCATAAACTTAGCAGTCTTATTTACCACGCTCTTGGAAATCACTTTAATATGTGTACTTAGGACTTGAAAAGAATGGATAAATAAAAACCTGAAGAATATGCAAATACAATTTATATATTTCTCATAAAATTAGGTGATTATCTGGGGCTTCCCTGGTGGCGCAGTGGTTGAGAGTCTGCCTGCCGATGCAGGGGACGCAGGTTCGTGACCCGGTCCGGGAGGATCCCACGTGCCACGGAGCGGCTGGGCCCGTGAGACATGGCCACTGAGCCTGCGCGTCCGGAGCCTGTGCTCCGCAACAGGAGAGGCCACAACAGTGAGAGGCCCACGTAATGCAAAAACAAACAAACAAACAAAAAAACCAAACAAACAAAAGAGAAATTAGGTGATTATCTAACCCTTATCCAGAAAAAAAAAAGAGCCCAGATACTCTGCAGTCATGATACTCGAGAATGTGTGGTCTTCCAGCACGAAAACATGCAGTAATCCATGTGACTGAGTTTACCTGTGATGAGCTGGGGTTAGTGACCTATGCATTCCTTACATGCAACATATCAGGAGTGGCAAAAGGAAATTTGTCAGTTGTGGCAATAAGTATAATGAAGATTTGTAGCAGGTCATGCTCATATATTCAGCACAGGTACAACCAAAATTTTGCTCAATTCTGGTAGATATAAATTTGTATCTGTTACCTTATCTTTAACGAGGAAATGTCAGAAATGACTTATAAAAAAAAGTGTTTTGTTTGTTTGTTTGTTTTAATTACAGTCACAGTGAGTAAGACATAGCTCAGAACAGCTAATGTGGCTTAGTGATTCTCTCATCAGGAAATACAGTTTCTACTTCCCTGTTTATTCTCCACATCCTGTAGTAAGTTAAGTTTCAATGAAAGATAAATCTACAGGGTGAAAAGAAAAGAAAACTTACATGTGTTGATAAGATCATTCTAACAGGTTTTACCACGTATGTCAGTGTTTCTGGGGATGGACACAAGCTAGAGCTCCCTACTCTGACATTTTCACTGATGTCATTCCCCTTGATCCTCAATTTGAAAGTGGATAAAAATGTTTTCTATGTTTTCTTCTTTAAGAAATTAAATAAAGAATGCTGTCTAGACATGATCCTCTAATGATTTTCAGTCAGTGGTCATCAAGAGAGGAAAAGCACAGAATCTCATCCCCACAGAAGGGTGACATTCAGTCAGGTAAGAAAATTCTCCCAAAAATCAGAGTTTCGTCTTTAACATTCAATCAAAGGCTTTCACAGGTTCTTCATCACTCTGCACTCAGCTCTACCATATGGGATTGGCTCTGAGAATCTCACATCAGATGACTGACAAACATGTCATAGTACACTGATCTGGTACCAGATCCTGCCTCTCTTAATGATCTCCCACAGGGACATTGCAATATTCTAAGATATTTCCTGGAGCCCTCTATTCTATACAGGTACACTTCCAAGTAGAAAGAGAAGCTTTGATTTTCACTGGGACCCCTGCTCTCTCCAACCAACCTCTCTAGAAATATGATGTTCTAATTTCTTCTGATTAGAACATTTCATGGTCTCTCCCTGTGCTAATTTCCTAAAGGTAAAAGAGAAACAAGAAAGAGCAAACTATGCAGGGAGAAATATATAAGATTCCTTTACTTAATGTATTTATCTGATGTACCCAAATATTGAGAAATATAGATTCATTTCATAATGGTCAAGAAAAGAGGAGGAGGAACCTCCATTCCAACAGTGTATATAAAATGGAATCAATATTCCATAAGCTCCAGCTTAAGCTTAGCTACGAGGTACTAACTCTTCTCATAAAGAAGCAATAGTTCTCCATCATTTGAAGCACACTGAAGACTCAGACAGCTGGACACTGAGGGTGTAGTCTCCTCACTCGAATTCTGTACCTGCGTCACAGAGCAATGAAATATTCCCAAAGAATTATTAAGGATGAGGTGGGGAGCCGAAATAAGAAAGATGAATCCACAGTCTGCCCTACCATCCATTCTGCTGGATATTACCACCGTCTTGGCCCAGTATGACCTTCCCACTTTTCTTTGGGCCTCCCTACTTTCCACCTCCATCCTCTCATTATATCTTACCTACACTTGGAAACGACTCTAGATTTTCCACTGATCTTCATCAACAAGCAATCCAAATAGCAACTCTGTATATAACTCCTTAGAAACCTCAGGTCTGACTCAGTAATACATGACCTTCAAAGTCGAAAGTTTTCCTAATTCCCTTTATTATTTTTTTTCCAATTTCCATGTACTTACACTCTCAGGACCTCCACTGTTCTCAGGTTCATCTTCCTTGCAAAATCTGTCAACCTAGACATAGACTTAAGTACCACCCTCTAATTATCTCCTAGGGAATCCAGTTTTTAAAAAAGCCTCAACAAGCCTTATGGACTTTATTAAAGACTCTTTGAGATAACCCAAGGGAGATAGCAGTACACCCACGGATATCTATTTAATACACCCTCAGAGTAAATTTTTTCCATTTTTATAAAGTCTCTTCTGCCCAGTGAAGTCTCTCGCCTCTTCTTCAACATATGCAGTGTCTCACCCTTCTGATTACTCTCTGCTCTTTCCCAGGTCCACTCCCTTTCCTGATATTACATTCTTTCCCAATTTTGTATGTTGGTAAAATCAAATAACATAAAATATAACATGTTAATTATTATAAAGTGCACCATTCAGTGATATTATATACATTCATATTATTGGGCGATCAACATCGCCATTTATTTTTCTAATTCTTTCCTACGTTTTAAAACTGTAACTCTATATCCTTTAAACATAACTTTCCTTTTTGTTCCATAACCACCTGAAAAGCATCATTACCCTCCCAATTTCTATGGTTTTGACTACACTAAGTACCCCATATAATTGAAATAAGTAGTTGCATTGTTATGACTCACTAAAAGTCACAAAAATGGCATATTTGGTAGCTAAATTTCCTCAGGATTCATCCATGTTGTAGCATATTCCTAGATCTTTTCCTTCTTAACACTGAATAATATTGTATTATATGGGTATACCACACTTTGCTTATCCAGGAACTAGTGGATGAACACTTACGTTGCTTTCATATTTTAGCTACTGTGATTATTACTGCTCTAAACACTGGAGTACAAATATTACTTTAAGACCCTGATTTCAATTCCTTTGGGTATACCTCATAGTAAAATTCCTGGATCATGTAGTAATTCTATTTTTCAATATCTGAAAAATTGCCATACTCTTTTGCAAAGCAGCTGTATCATTCTACATTCCCACTGACAGAGCACAATGCTTCCAACTCTCTCACATCCTCACCAATACTTGTTTTCTGCTTGTGTATGTGTGTGTGTGCTTGTGTGTGTATTCATGCACACAAATATATAAACATGCACTTAGTGATATGGAGCATCTATTCAAGTGCTTAGTCATTTGTACATCTTTTTGAAGAACCATCTCTTCAAGTCTTTTATCTATTTTTTTTTTTTTTCGGTAAGTGGGCCTCTCACTGTTGTGGCCTCTCCCGTTGCAGAGCACAGGCTCCAGACGCACAGGCTCAACTGCCATGGCTCACGGGCCCAGCCACTCCGCGGCATGTGGGATCCTCCTGGACGACCGGGGCACGAACCCGTGTCCTCTGCATTGGCAGGCGGACTCTCAACCACTGTGCCACCAGGGAAGCCCTTTTATCCATTTTTGAATCAGGGTGTTTGCTTTTTGTAGAGTTGTAGGAGTTCTCTCTATATTCTGAATAGAAATCTCTTGTCAGATAGATGGCTTTCAAATATTTTCTCCCATCTTCTGGGTTACCATTTTGTTCTGTTTACATTTCTTTGATACACATTTTTTAAAAATTAGATAGTGCAAATTGTTTATTTTTTTTGTTAGCTGTACCTTTGTTGTTCCTTCGTTTCATATTGAGGAAAACTGCCAAATCCAATGTCATGAAGCTCTTGTACTGTGTCTTCTGCTAAGACTTTTTATTTTATTAGGTCTTATATTTAGTTTCTTGACACATTTTCATTAGTTTTTGCCTATAATGTTAGGGAAGGGTCCATCTTCCTTCTTTTTCATGTTGACAACAAGATTTCTCAGCACCATTTCTTGAAAATACTGTCCTTTCTACTTTGAAAAGTCTTGGCAACTTGTCAAAAATCATTGGGCCATACATCAGGGTTTGTTTCTGGGTGTTCTATTCTATTCTATTGGTCTTGAATAAGGGAGAAAATAGTATAACCTATCCAGGTTGATGAAGAGCATAAAGAAAGACCAGGATTGAGAATAAGGAGGGCAACATAAAACAGCAGGGAGTAAAAGACAGTGTGAGAGAAGATCTTGTATTTGTGAGTTCATGGAAATATGATCAGGCTAAAACCACTAAACTCCTGACTTTGAACAATACGGTAAATGTGCTAGCAAGAAACACAACACTTACGCATCTCTGGGAAATATAGTATGGGCATAAAGATACACTACACACAAATATATTAAAAAGGGAAGGGTTTTCATGGTGTGAGAATATTGCGGGATTTGAAATACAATTTACTTCTGTTCTATCATTGTCTCTAAAATTTATCAAAGTGTATATACAAGCAATTCCAATTCTGGTAATGTGCTTGACAGGTTTATATATGAACTTCAACAGACCAGTAAATGTACATTCATAGTAGGACTGTTCCCTAAACCAAAAAACAAAACACAGGAACTGGGAAAGACTAGAGTTCACTTTGTCAACACACATACAGATGCAGTGATGGTTAACGGTCCAAAAACAGAAGGTGAGCATGGGTGCAAGAGGTTAATCCTCAGGCTGGGGTGGGGTGCAAAGTTTGAGGTTAACACAGGGAGAAAAGGCTTTTTCCTATCCTTGATTTTTGAGGTACGGAAATTCACAGGTCACTACCTTCATTTCAAAATGAATGAATGCAGTATTAAATTTTTTAAAACAAGCAAAGTAAACATGAGTGATAATAAATTTCAAACTGTCGCTAATCAAATAAGATACTAAGAAAAATTAAATAATACGATTTAAGAACGAAGTGGAGAGATTGTCTAAGATGGTAGCATTCAAAGACCCAGAGCTTGATGCCTCTCATGGGCACACCAAAGTCACAACTCTTTACAGAACAGCAATTGATGAAAAAGGCCAGGACCTACCATAAAAGATGTTTTACAGCTAAAGATATAAGGAAGGCACCTCGGCAAGACAGGAAGGAAGGGCAAAATCTCAACAGAGTCAAGACCCATACCCCCAGGTGGGTGACCCACAAATGGGAGAATAATTACAATTTCTGAGGTGCACCCAGGTAACAAGGGGTATGAACCCAACATCAGGCTCCCAAGCCCAGGGACCCTGTACTGGAAAGAAGACTTCCTAGAAAGTTGGGCTTTGAAGACCAGTGGTGCTTATTTTCCAGAGAGCCAGCGGGTTGTGGGAAATAGAGATTCCACTCTTAAAAGATGCTCACAAAATCCCACATGATCTGAGAATCAGAACACAGCAGTCAGTTGAACAGATCCTGGGTCACACCTACCTCCTGATCTCGGAGAGTCACCTAGAGAGGCAAGAGGCAACTACAGCACAGCCTCAGGGACATAGACACTGGAAGCAGCCATTTGGGGGAGCTCCTTCTACCTCGTGGCCACTGATACCAGCAAGCATAATTTCTGAATCCTCCCTCTATCTTTTTAGCCTCAGGACCTAGCCCTACCCATTTCCACCAGACTATAGACACAAGTACTAGGATGCTGCAGGCCAAGCAACTAACTGAGCAGGGGCATAGCCCCATCCACCAGCAAACAGGATGCCTTCAGAGCCTCTCATTGCACAGCTGCCCCTGGACATGGACCACCCACCAAAAGCCCCAGGACCAACCTCCACACCTCAGTGGGCAGGCACCAGCCCCAGAGTCCCTGGCCCCTCTAACAGTTGAGCCTGTTCTGGCCTTGGAATCAGCCTCACTGTCAGCAGGTGATTACTGCACAGGGACTGGATGGAGCTTCGACCTAGCCAACAGCAAACCTGCTCTAGAAGTGGGATCAGCCTCATACACCAAGAGGCACACACCAGCTCCAGGAATACCACAGCCCACCGGCCTGTGTGACCAGAACACTCACTTGCAGGCCAGAAGCAGCCATGGACTCAGCTGGGTACTGACCCTGCCCATCAGAATGCCAACACAAGATTAGGGGTAACCCAGATCCTGCAGATAGCTGTGTCAGGAACAGTGATCCAACACCAATTCTGCAACTCCTGGGTCCTGCAGCCAGAACTCAGGACCTGTGTCTTCCTCCCAGTAGCCAGCATCGTCCCAGGACCAGTGACTCGGCACTAGCCCTGCTATCACCTGGCCTGCAATTCTACCCATAAGTGAACCTGCACTAGATTTGGTGTCCCCCGGAGTTGTGCAGCCAGCTGCCTTATGATTTAGCCTCACCAAGCAGCACAGACAGCCTCCATACAAGGCAGAGTCTGGCAAACAAGCACTCTGGGGGCAGCCAAGCCTACTAGACCACCCACAGTAGTCAGCCCACCACAACAGAAGAGCCCAAGCAGCCCACATAGGGGGTAAACCTAGAACATATAGCTCTGGTGACCAGGGGACAGTGGGCTGCTGGGGCACATAGGACCTCTCCTACAAAAGGCCACTTCTCCAAGGTCAGGAAGTGTAACAAACCTACTACATACATAGCAATAAAAACAGCAAGTTAAGAAAAATGAGGTGACACAGAAACACGATCCAAATGAAGGAACAAGATAAGGACTCAGAAGAAGATCTAAGTGAAGTGGAGATAGCCAATCTCCTCAACAAAGAGTTCAAGGTAATGAATGTAAAGATGATCAAAGAACTCAGGAGAAGATTGGATGACAAGAGCAAGAAGTTAGAATTTTTTAAAAAAGAGTTAGACCATTAAAGAACAACAAAACAGAGATGAGGAATACAATAACTGAAATGAAAAATACACTAAAAGGAAACTACTGTAGACTAGATGATACAGAGGAATGAATCAGAAAACTGAAGGACAGAGTACTGACAATCACTGAAGATGAACAGTAACACAATAGATTAAAATGAAATGAGGAAAGTTGAACAGACTTGTGAAACAACATCAAGTGTACTAATATTTGCATTATACTGGTCCCAGCAGCAAAAAGGAAAGAGAAAGCAGTATAGAACATACCTGAAGACATAAGAGCTGAAAACTTCCATAACCTGGGAAAGAAAACAGACATCCAAGTCCAGTAAACTCAGTAAGGCCAAAACAGGATCAACCCAAAGAGGACCACACCAAGACTCACCGTAATTAAAATGGCAAAAAAATAAAGATAAAAAAACACTATTAAAAGGAGCAAAGGAAAAGCAACAAGTTACAAACATGGGAACTTGCATAAAGTTATCAGCTGACTTTTCAGGATAACCTCTTCATGCCAGAAGGGAGTGGCATGGTATATTTAAAGTCATGAAAGGGAAAAGCCTATAACCAAAAATACTCTACCCAGGAAGGCTGTCCTTCAGATTTGATGGTGAGATCTAAAGTTTTACAGAGAAGCAAAACTAAAAGAGCTCAGCATCGCCAAACCAGCTTTATGAGAAATCATAAAGGGGTTTTTCTCAGTGAAAAAGAAAAGGCCACGACTGAAACATAAAAATTAGGAAAGGAAACTTACGAAAAGTAAAACCTCACGGGATAAGGCAAATATTCAACAAAGGAAGTAAATCAACCATGTACACAGCTAATAAGAAGGATGAAAGAAAACAGTAATAAAATCATCTATATTCACAATAAGAAGTTAAGAGACACACAAAACAAGTAGATGTAAAATATAAGGTCAAGTTCAGTAACTGTGGGGGAGCAGAGTAACAATGCAGGGCTGTTAGTGTCCATGTGAAATTAAGAGCTCAGCAACTTAAATAATCACACACACACACACAAAACTGAAAGAAATCCAAACACAATATTAAAGGTAGTCCTCACATCACAGATGAATAAAAGGGGAAGAAAGGAACACTGAAGAAACTAAAGAGGAATTCTAAAAATACCCAAGACAAATGAAAATGAACACACAATGATCCAAAATCTATGGGACACAGCCAACGCAGTTCACATGGGGTAGTTATAGTGATACAAGCTTATTCTTAGGAAACAAGAAAAATATCAAATAAACAACCTAACATTACACCTGAAGGAATTAGAAAAAGAAGAAAAAACAAAACTCAAAGCTGTCAGAAAGAAAAAAAATTAAGAAAACAATACCATATGCAATCACACCAAAAAAGAATAAGGTACCTAGGAACAAACACACCTAAGCAGGTAAAAGACATGTACTCAGAAATCTATCAGCCATTGGTGAAAGAAGTTGAAGCCAACAGAAAAAGATGGGAAAATATATCAGGTGCATGGACTGGAAGAATTAATACTGTTAAAATAACCATACTACCCATGACAATCTACAGATTTAATGCAATCCCTATCAGAATACCAAAGCATTTTCACAGAACTTGAAAAAATAATTTTAAAATTTGTATAGAAACACAAAGACCCCAAATAGCCAAACAATCTTGAGAAAGAACAGAGCTGGAGGCATCAGGCACCTTGACTTCAGATTATACTGCAAAGTGACAGTAATCAAAGAGAATTGGACCAGAGCAAAAACAGACACAAAGATCACTGGAATAGAATAGAGATCCCAGAAATAAGCCCACACACTTATATTTAATAGATTTAGGACAAAGCAGGCAATATGGAGAAAAAACTGTCTCTTCAATAAGTGGTACTGGGAAAACTGGTCAGCTACATGGAAAAGAATAAAATTAGAGTATTTTAGCACACTGTATATAAAATAAATGAAAACTGAATAAAGACCCAAATGTAGGACCATAAAACCCTGAGAGGAAAATACAGAACGTTCTTCAACATAAATGATAGCAACAGTTTTGGGTTCAGTCTACTAAGGCAAATGAAACAAAAACAAAAATAAACAAATGGGACTTCACTAAACTTAAAAGATTTTGCACAGCAAAGGAAACCAAAGACAAAATGAAAAGACAACCTGCTGAAGGAGAGACAGTATTTGCACATGATAAGAGGTTAACACCAAAAAGATGACCAAGCAAGGGTTCATATCTAAACTACAGAAACAGCACATACAACTCAATATCAGAACAACACCCAAAATATTTTTTTTTTAAATGTGAAGACCTAAATAGACATTTTTCCAAGGAAAAAAATACAGATAGACAGCCAGAACTCACAAAGATGCTAAACATAACTAATCGGCAATAAAATGCAAATCAAAACTATGAGATATACCACCTCAGTCTTGTGAGAATGGTTGTCATCAAAAAGTTCACAAATAAAAAGTTAGTGAGGATGTGGAGAAAGGGAAATTCTTGTACACTCTTGATGTGAATGTGAAGTAGTGCAGCTCCTGTGGATAGCAGAATGGAGGTTCCACAAAAAAACTAAAAATAGAACTGCCATAATATCCAGCAATTTCACTCTTGGGTATATCAGAGGAAAACAAAAACAGTATTTCAAAAAAAATAACTGCACACCAATGTTCATAACAGTGTTATTTGCCATAGCCAAGATATAGAGTCAAACTAAGTGTTCATCAATAGGTTAGGGGATAAAAATAAGATTTTTTATGATGACTTCAGAAAAAAATGAAATTTTGCCATTTGCTAGAACATGGATGGACTTGGAGGGTATTATGCTTAGTAAAATAAGTCGCAGAAAAAGTAAGCCTGGTATGATATCATTTACACGTGACATCTAAACAACTGAATACAACAACAACGACAAAACAGACACACAGATTAAAGAACAGACTAGTGGTTACCAGCAGGGAGAGACAGGGTGGAGGAGCAAAATAGTGGTAGGAGATTCTGAGGAATAATCCACTATGTATAAAATCAATAATCTACAGTGACGTACTGTATAGCATGGGGAATAGAGCCACTCTTTTATAATAAGTATAAATGGAGAACAACCTAAACATTTATGAATCACTATGTTGTACCTCTGAAACTAATATAATAATGTAAATTAACTATAGATCAATAAAATACAAAGTAAGAAACAATAAAGGGGAGACAGATTATTAGATAGAAATCAATTAAATAAACACAAGTTTTGGAAATCAAGGAATTAAAAAACAACATGTAAGACACAACATTGACATTTAAAGTGTACGATCTATTCATTTAGAAGAAATCATTTAAGTGGTGAAAAATGGTACCCATTCTCACAGTTTTGTATATTTAGGATAAATTATTATCTACAAAAATATGTTACAAATATTCACTCAAAAAGAAAGAGAAAATTTGGATGAACCCATTTTAGTATACAAATTTAATATCAAAGTCTCTATGTAACATTGCTTTGAATAAGTTCTGTTAGGCACTTCTAGTTTTTTTGTGATGTAAAATCTTTTAAAGCATAAAAATCAGCCTTTCTACATTATTCCATTAGACATACATAGAAGTTAAAAGAAATGAAAAGACAGAAAAATCAACCAGGAAGGTGAATTTTCTGAGAAACAGTCATTCATTCTCCCTCCTCCTTTTCTTTTCCTCCTTTTCCAGGTCTCTTTAGGTTCCAATCAAGAGAAGTCTTGAGAATTCTGAGAATATTTCTTTGAGGGCTTCAAATCACCATACCTACATCCTCTGCCACAACTACACACACGGGAACAAAAATAAACCTCTGATATCTACTCATGTAGGAGGGATTCATTCAAAATAAACTCCTACATGGAGACCAACAGGTGAGTTTTCTACCTGTTCTTTATAATGTCCTTCCATTATAGTAAATCCCACACATTATGAGGCAGAAGGGGTTATGTGAGCTCTTCCTTGAAGTCAAAAACCTTGCATTCATTTCAAGTACCTGGTGATCATAGGGTACAGCCAGGGAAGGTGCCATCCCCCTTGGGGGAGGCCGGTGAATGGGCTCCCGCAACCATGCACCTCCTGATGTACAGATTCTGAAGAAACAAAGGGCAGTCACACTGCAGTCAGCCTGTCAGGCTGTCGGGCCACTGGGCAACCCCACCAGCCTGGAAGTGCCCCATCAGTTGCTGAAAGCAAAACTCTGTCCCTCCTGTGAAGCCAGGCAATTTGGGCCAGAGAGTCAGAGCAGACCGGTAATCAACTCCTCCTCTCTGCTCACCTCCTTGGGGTTACAACAACCCCATCTCCAAACCCAACTCTGATCCTGGAGTGCCAAAGTGGGAGTGCAGGTGGGCTCTGCCGGTGCTTCAGCGCCCTCTGGGAAGCCCCCAAGTTTGAATATGATTTGAGTTTGATCCTGTGAAACCATCAGAACTTCCCACCAGAGATAAATGAGGAGATTCTGGCCTTTATTAGTATGCACGGTGAACACGGTTGTCCTGGCTGTACTTGCCAACCCTCCTATTTTACCCACCTATTTTTATCCACCTTCCTCCCTGTACCTTTGACCAACCCTGAGCTCAGACTCCTGACCTATTACAGTGACATTGTCAGTCTTTCTTTAAAAATGGACAATTAGGGCTTCCCTGGTGGTGCAGTGGTTGATAGTCCGCCTGCAATGCGGGGGACACGGGTCCATGCCTCGGTCCGGGAGGATACCACATGCTGTGGAGCAGCTAGGCCCATGAGCCATGGCCGCTGAGCCTGTGCATCCGGAGCCTGTGCTCCGCAACGGGAGAGGCCACAACAGTGAGAGGCCTGCGTACCTCAAAAAAAAAAAAAAAATGGACAGGTAATAAAATGAATTTAACCCAGAAGCAGCAGCTCAGTAAGGGAAATAAAAATCATCAGAAGTTATCTAATCACAGCCACAGCCATCCAGGGCTCTGTCTTATCTGCTGGGGCATAAGAATGGGACCTTCCTAAACTTGAAGGGCATCCAATCAAATAAGTTGATTATGCTCACCTCTGGCTCTTGGAGGGATTGCTAGGCAGTCTATGCAGTGTATACTAACTGCAAAACACGGTCATGGTTTTGAAACACCTATGTTCCAGGAAAGATTTTTGGGGTGCATGGGGAAGGTTTCTTTTTGACATCAAGCAAAAAATAAATCACCAAGCTCTCTGAGCACAGGGCTTCTTAAGAGGGAAGTAGAAGGAAGGAATGGGCAGAAAACATGATCTCCTCTGAAGTGAAGGTCGTTTTTCCAAAAGAGTAGGATTTAGTCTCAGTTTAAGGAGAACACCTTTAAATAGCTGGGACAGCTCCAAACTGCAGTTTAGGGAATGAGTGCTCCAAAAGAACAGTGCTTTAAAAGTCCTGGAAAGGCAGCAAGAGGATGAACAGTTGGTTTTGCATAGTTTTGAACACAGGAGTAAAGAAACAGAGGCATCTCTAACTAAAAGGCCCTGAGTATTGCTACTCCGGCTTTCTTTTGATTTCCATTTGCATGTAACATCTTTTTCCAGCCCTTCACTTTCATTCTGTATGTGTCCCTAGGTTTGAAGTGGATCTCTTGTAGACAGCATATATATGGGTCTTGTTTTTGTACCCATTTAGCAAACCTTTGTCTTTTGGTTGGAGCATTTAATCCATTCATGTTTAAGGTGATTATCAATATGCATGTTCCTATGACAATTTTCTTAATTGTTTTGGGTTTGTTTTTGTAGATCCTTTTCTTCTCTTGTGCTTCCCACTTAGAGAAGTTCCTTTAGCATTTGTTGTAGAGCTGGTTTGGTGTTGCTGAATTCCCTTAGGTTTTGCTTGTCTGTAAAGCTTTTGATTTCTCCATCGAATCTGAATGAGATCCTTGCTGGGTAGAGTAATCTTGGTTGTAGGTTCTTCCCTTTCATCACTTTAAGTATATCATGCCACTCCCTTCTGGCTTGTAGAGTTTCTGCTGAGAAATCAGCTGTTAACCTTATGGGAGTTCCCTTGTATGTTATTTGTCATTTTTCCCTTGCTGCTTTTAATAATTTTTCTTTGTCTTTAATTTTTGCCAGTTTGATTACTATGTGTCTTGGAATGTTTCTCTTTGGGTTCATCCTGTATGGGACTCTCTGTGCTTCCTGGACTTGGGTAGCTCTTTCCTTTCCCATGCTAAGGGAATTTTCAACTATAATCTCTTCAAATATTTTCTCGGGTCCTTTCTCTCTCTCTTCTCCTTCTGGGACCCCTATAATGTGAATGCTGTTACATTTAATGTTGTCCCAGAGGTCTCTTAGGCTGTCTTCATTTCTTTTCATTCTTTTTTCTTTATTCTGTTCCACAGCAGTGAATTCCACAATTCTGTCTTCCAGGTCAGTTATTCGTTCTTCTGCCTCAGTTATTCTGCTATTGATTCCTTCTAGTGTAGTTTTTAATTCAGTTATTATATTGTTCATCTCTGTTTGTTTGTTCTTTAATTTTTCTAGGTCTTTGTTAAACATTTCTTGCATCTTCTCGATCTTTGCCTCCATTATTTTTCCGAGGTCCTGGATCATCTTCACTATCATCATTCTGAATTCTTTTTCTGGAAGGTTGTCTATCTCCACTTCATTTAGTTGTTTTTCTGGGGTTTTATCTTGTTCCTTCATCTGGTACATAGCCCTCTGTCTTTTCATCTTGTCTATCTTTCTGTGCATGTGGTTTTTGTTCCACAGGCTGCAGAACTGTAGTTCTTCTTACTTCTGCTCTCTGCCCTCTCACCCTTAGTGTTCTTATCACTCAGGAATTTACAAGGGTTTCAGGAGCCCTGCATCTGGAATGGGGTCAAGGACAAATATTAGAACAAGAGATGCTCCCAGTGCTCTTATCACTTAGGAAAATACAAGGGTTGCAGAAGCTCTGTTCCAGGAACCCAGGACAGACACCACTATGTATTTGCTATTATCTCACACAGCTCTAGCTAACTAATACATGAACTAAGATGGTGACATAGGAACAAAAATCAGGTATATTTAGTCTCACTCGCTGTGATTTCATTTACTATTATAGATAGCACCTTCCCAGAAGTTATTTTTAAGCTTTTTTAAGGATGCTCCATGAAGAATGTATGTTCTTTCAAGATAATTTCAAAGGCACATTCACAACAGACATAGGGGACAACATATTCAGGAAATAGAGCTATAGTGGAGGAACAAGTCCATCCCTAGGACTCCATCTCTAGAACAATTTGGACTGTGTGCTCAGTTAGCACCAGGAATGAGCATAGTAATTGAGTGCTAGGCTCTGGAGTCAAATTTATTGCGTTTAAATCCAGGTTCCCCTACTTACTAGTCATATTATAATGGACAATTTATCTGTATATTTCCTTATTTTCTCTTCTGTAAAATAGGGATAACAATGGAATGTGTCAGCTCACTGGGTGGATGTGAGATTTATGAACAGGTTCAGTGCAATCAAAATGGTACCTGATTCATTCACACTCAATAAGCATTAGCTAATATTATCTCTGAAGCAACAAACTGTACATTTTATAGAATCAGGGATGGGGGTGTGTGTTGCCTTGTTTTGCTCCCTTCTGTATCTGCAAGACCTAGTAGGTTATGAAGAAATAGTTGTTGAATGAATCCTACTTAAACTCTATGACTGACCAAAGTATATGGAGGCATAAAAATTGTGAGCAACTAGGAAACAAGTTTAGTTCAGTGGTTCCTCTGAGTCTCTTTTCCTTTTCTCCAAAATGCTACCCAGAGCCACTCAGATGAAGGGACACTGCTTGTGCTGGCTGGTTTGTACCTGGACCAAATGGGAGAGCTGTGTGGACAGTTATTTGCTGCCTGCCCCCTCAGTGTGTCCCAGGCAGCAAATCCTTCTCTTGTGATCTGCCTTTCTTGGGAAATGAGAAAGAGATAAAGAAGTGCAGACTTGGTAGAAGGTGGAAGGCTATCAACTTTTCTAGATAATCAGTTCAGGCAAAGAATGCCATTCTCTCCAGCAATGACAGATTCTGCAAGTTCAAGAAGCTTTCAAGAGCACAGACTGAACATCCCTTGGGGGCAGATATAACTTCACGTTTTAGGTGACAGAACTATCTAAAGGGACAAAAATAAAATTCTTTAGACCAAAAAGACACACCAGCTAATTGCTAGAAGTCTGCAAACAAGAAAGTGGATGAACTGTTTGAGGTGTGAAAAGTGTTTCATAAGGGGACTTGGTTCTGTGCCTAAAGGAAATGCGATCATGAGAAAGTGCAGTAGCCAAAAATGTTCCTGTTCTCTGATGATTAACAAGGTAACAAGGTATCCTTTTTGTGAGTACTCTTGAATATGGGACACAGATACTTTATCATCAAAAGCAGCACTGTTTTTACATTCCAGTGAGAACACAAGAAAGGTTTAATTACTCTCCATGGCATCTGCTTATTTGAATTGTCTTATGAATAATCATGGAGACCAGTGTATCTAGATGGTCAGACTGTTTTCCTTTTTCTGCCTTCCTCTTCCTGTCTCTTGATTAAAGACATTTTCTTTTATATCCATAAGAGTCACTTATTGAAAAATGATTGAGGATGTGGTTCCAAATGCCTGGGAAATATGGAAAAATAAATCCCAATAACAGGCAAGCATACGGTACTCACACTGATAAACTGGTGGCTTTTTGCCTCACCCCAGAAGGTTGTTACTGGATAATTAAATAACCTTTGCCTTTGGGCAAAATCATCCCTTTACGAAAACTGGAAACTGTTTACTCATGCATCAGAGGAGGGAGTGGTCTTATTTAGATGATGTAAAATCAGATCTGAAGAGAAGTAATTAGCAGATAGCTTGCTCTGTTAAGATTCAATAACCACAAAAGTTAGAAAATTATCACTAATTCATATCAGTAAAGAAAAACATACCTCACGTATTTTTCTAAATAACACACAGGCCAAGATATGTTGTTTAGTGCCCTCCTCAAAAGAAAAGAGGGAGCTTGTTCATGACTAAGTACATTTGGGAAATATTACCTATTATACATCTCCTAGAGATTCACAATTAGGCTCAGAAATTTTACAGTAATTCATTTAAACCTGCTCGATATAGTTCTTAAACTGACTTCAGAACAATTTTTGTTATTGTTGCTTTTACAATAGTCCTGAAAAGTGTCAGCTCTATGGCTCTCATTTGGGAAAGATTGCTTTATAGACATAAACTTACTTCTGTATTCTCCCAAGGCATACTTTTCTTTATGATGGTGCATTTTAAGCTCCAATAATTTAGAACTGTACCTGCTGCCTTTGGATGACTATTCTGCTTTCCAAACTAGTCACAGAGCACAGGACATCCACCCCAAATGGTCTTGGAGAATTAGCCACTTCTGGCTAGAGAGGTATTTGATGGCTTAAAAAGTAATAAAGTGTCCTATTCTCAATGCAGCACCAATAATAGCAGTTGCTTCCCACATAGAGTAAAGATTAACAGCAGGTCTTGGGTGGATTTATAGGGCAGGTTATTATACCTTGGAAATAAGAGAGTGTTACTAATTCTCTTTCCTTTGCTTTAATAGACTGACAACCTTCTGGGCTCCAGGGAACTTCATGAGAAAAATAACTCTCCAAATAAACCACCCGGGAATGGGGACCTGAATTGCTTTGGCTATTTGGGGTTTTGTGTTTCCATCCAAATTGTGAAATTTTTTGTTCTAGTTCTGTGAAAAATGCCTTTGGTAGTTTGACAGGTATTGCATTGAATCTGTAGATTGCTTTAGGTAGTATAGTCATTTTCACAATGTTGATTCTTCCAATCCAAGAACATGGTTTATCTCTCCATCTGTTAGTATCATCTTTAATTTCTTTAATCAGTGTTGTATAGTTTTCTGTATATAGGTCTTTTTTCTCCCTAGGTAGGTTTATTCCTTGGTATTTTATTCTTTTTGTTGCAATGGTAAATGGGAGTGTTTCCTTAATTTCTCTTTCAGATTTTTCATCATTAGTGTATAGGAATGCAAGAGATTTCTGTGCATTAATTTAGTATCCTGCTACTCTACCAAATTCATTGATTACCTCTAGCAGATTTCTTGTGGCATCTTTAGGATTATCTGTGTATAATATCATGTCATCTGCAGTGATAGTTTTACTTCTTCTTTTCTGATTTGTATTCCTTTTATGTCTTTTTCTTCTCTGATTGCTGTGGCTAAAACTTCCAAAACTATGTTGAATAATAGTGGTGAGAGTGGGCAACCTTGTCTTCTTCCTGATCTTAGAGGAAATGGTTTCAGATTTTCATCATTGTGAATGATGTTGGCTGTGGGTTTGTCATATATGACCTTTATTATGTTGAGGTGGGTTCCCTCTATGCCCACTTTCTGGAGAGTTTTTATCATAAATATGTGTTGAATTTTGTCAACAGCTTTGTCTGCATCTACTGAGATCATCATATGGTTTTTATCCTTCAATTTGTTAAGATGGTATATCACATTGACTGATATTTGTATATTGAAGAATCCTTGCATCCCTGGGATAAATCCCACTTGTTCATGGTACATGATCCTTTTAATGTGCTGTTGAATTCTCTTTCCTAGTATTTTGTTGAGGATTTTTGCATTTATGTTCGTCAGTGTTATTGGCCAGTAGTTTTGTATTTTGTGACATCTTTGTCTGGTTTTCATATAAGGGTGATGGTGCCTCATAGAATGAGTTTCAGAGTGTTCGTCTGCTATATTTTGGAAGAGTTTGAGAAGGATAGGTGTTAGCTCTTCTCTAAATGTTTGATAGAATTCACCTGTGAAGCCATCTGGTCCTGGGTTTTTGTTTGTTGGAAAAATTATAGTGACGTTTTCAATTTCAGTGATTGTGACTGTCAGTTTATATTTTCTATTTCTTCCTGGTTCGGTCTCGGAAAGTTGTGTTTTTCTAAGAATTTGTCCATTACTTCCACGTTGTCCACTTTATTGGCATATAGTTGCTTGTAGTAATCTCTCATGATACTTTGTATTTCTGCAGTGTCAGTTGTTACTTTTACTTTTTCATTTCTAATTCTATTGATTTGAGTCTTCTCCCTATTTTTCTTGATAAGTCTGGCTAGTGGTTTATCAACTTTGTTTATCTTCTCAAAGAGCCAGCTTTTAGTTTTATTGATCTTAGGTATTGTTTCCTTAATTTCTTTTTCATTTATTTCTGATCTGATTTTTATGATTTCTTTCCTTCTGCTAACTTTGGGGGTTTTTTGTTCTTCTTTCTCTAACTGCTTTAGGTGTAAGGTTAGGTTGTTTATTTGAGATGTTTCTTGTTTCTTGAGGTAGGGTTGTATTGCTGTAATCTTCCCTCTTAGAACAGCTTTTGCTGCATCCCATAGGTTTTGGGTCATTGTGTTTTCATTGCCAGTTGTTTCTATGTATTTTTAAATTTCCTCTTTGATATCTTCAGTTGTCTCTTGATTATTTATTGTTTAACCTCCATGTGTTTGTATTTTTTACAGTTTTTTTCCCTGTACTTGATATCTAGTCTCATAGTGTTGTGGTCGGAAAAGATACTTGATACAATTACAATTTTCTTAAATTTACCAAGGTTTTATTTGTAACCCAGATATGATCTATCCTGGAGAATGTTCCATGAGCACTTAAGAAGAAAGTGTATTATGTTGTTTTTGGATGGAATGTCCTATAAATATCAATTAAGTGCATCTTGTTTAATGTGGCATTTAAAGCTTGTGTTTTCTTATTTAGTTTCATTTTGCATGATCTGTCCATTGGTTAAAGAGGGGTGTTAATGTCCCCTAATGTGATTATGTTATTGTCAATTTCCCCTTTTATGGCTGTTAGCATTTGCCTTATGTATTGAAGTGCTCCTATGTTGGGTGCATAAATATTTACAATTGTTATATCTTCTTCTTGGATTGATCCCTTGATCATTATGTAGTGTCCTTCCTTGTCTCTTGTAATAGTCTTTTTTTTTAAAGTCTACTTTGTCTGCTATGAGGATTGCTACTCTAGCTTTCTTTTGATTTCCGTTTGCATGGAATTTCTTTTTCCATCCTGTCACTTGCTGTCTGTATGTGTCCCTCGGTCTGAATTGGGTCTTGTAGACCGCATATATACAGGTCTTATTTTTGTGTCCATTCAGCCAGTCTGTGTCTTTTGGTTGGAGCATTTAATCCATTTACATTTAAGGTAATTATTGATATGTATGTTCCTATTACTATTTTCTTACTTGTTTTTGGTTTGTTTTTGTAGGTGTTTTCCTCCTCTTGTTCTTCCTGGCTAGAGAAGTTCCTTTAGCATTTTTTGTAGAGCTGGTTTGGTGGTGCTGAATTCTCTTAATTTTGCTTGTGTGTAAAGGTTTTAATCTCTCCGTTGAGTCTGAATGAAATCCTTGCTAGGGAGAGTAATCTTGGTTGTAGGTTTTTCCCTTCCATCACTTTAAATATATCCTGCCACTCCCTTCTGGCTTGCAGAGTTTCTGCTGAAAGATCAGCTGTTAACCTTGTGGAGATTCCTTGTACATTATTTTTTACTTTTCCCTTGATGCTTTTAATATTTTTTTCTTTTTATTTAATTTTTGATAGTTTGATTAATATGTGTCTTGTTGTGTGTCTCCTTGGATTTTTCCTGTATGGGACCTCTGTGCTTCTTGGATTTGATTGACTATTTCATTTCACGTGTTAGGGAAGTCTTCAACTATAATTCCTTCAACTATTTTCTCAGACCCATTCTTTTTATCTTCTTCCTCTGTGACCCCTATAATTCAAATGTTGGTGCATTTAATGTTGTCTCTGACATCTCTGAGACTGTCCTCAATTCTTTTCATTCTTCTCTCTTTATTCTGCTCTGCTGTAGTTATTTCCACTATTTTATCTTCCAGGTCACTTATCCATTCTTCTGCCTCCGTTTTCTGCTACTGATTCCTTCTAGAGAATTTTTAATTTCATTTATTGTGTTGTTCACCATTGTTTGTTTGCTCTTTAGTTCTAGGTCCTTGTTAAACATTTCTTGTATTTTCTCCATTTGTTTCCAAGATTTTGGATCATCTTTACTATCTTTACTCTAAATTGTTTTTCAGGTAAACAGCCTATTTCCTCTTCATTTGTTTGGTGTGGTGGGTTTTTACCTTGCCTCTTTATCTGCTTCATATTTCTATGTCTTCTCATTTTGTTTAACTTACTGTGTTTGGGGTCTCCTTTTCACAGGCTCTAGGTTCATAGATCCCATTGTTTTTGGTATCTGCCCCGAGTGGTGAGGTTGGTTCAGTGGCTTGTGCAGGCTTCCTGTTGGAGGGGACTGATGCCTGTGTTCTGGTGTGTGGGGCTGGATCTTGTCTTTCTGGTGGGAAGGACCACATCCAGTGGTGTGTTTTGGGGTGTCTGTGAACTTAGTATGATTTTAGGCAGTCTCTCTGTTATGGGTGGTGTTTTGTTCCTGTCTTGCTAGTTGTTTGGCATGGGACATTCATCACTGGAGTTTGCTGGCCGTTGGGTGGAGCTAGGTATTCACACTGAGATGGAGATCTCTGGGAGAGCTCTCGCTGATTACCTGGGGCAGAAGTTCTCTAATGGTCCAATGTCCTGAACTTGGCCCTCCTACCTCAGAGACTCAGGCCTGACACCAGTCCAGAGCACCAATACCCAGTCAGCCACATGGCTCAGAAGAAAAGTGAGAAAAAAAAAAGAAAGAAATAATAATAAATTAAAAATTTGTTTTTAAATATTAAAGTAAAAAAATAATGAGGAAGAAAAGAAGAGGAAACAAAACCAATAAACAAATCCACCAATGGTAACAAGCACTAAACACTAAACTAAGATAAACATAAAATCAGAAATAAATCAGTCACAGACAGCAAACCCCAAGACTACAGTTGCTCCCAACGTCTACCACCTCAATTTTGGGATGATTTGTTGTCTGTTCCGGTATTCCACAGATGCAGGTACACCAAGTTGTTTGTGGAAATTTAATCCGCTCCTCCTGTGGCTGTTGGGAGAGATTTCCCTTTCTCTTCTTTGTTCGTACAGTTCATGGGGTTCAGCTTTGGTTTTGGCCCTACCTCTGCATGTAGGTCACCCTTAGGCATCTGTTCCTGCCCAGACAGGATAGGGTTAAAGCAGCAGCTCATTAGGGGACTCTTCCTCAATTGGGCTGGGGAGAGGGAGGGGTATGTAGTTATAACTGGAATGCAGGGTGAGCCTGTAGGGGCAGAAGCTGGCATGACATTGCAACAGCCTGAGGCGTGCCATGTGTTCTCCCGGGGTGTTTGTCCCTGGATTGTGGGACCCTGGCAGTGGTATGCCACCCTGGCTCCCGGGGGGAAGTGTGGTTAGTGACCTGTGCTTGCACACAGTATTCTTGGTGGCTGCAGCACCAGCGTTAGCATTTCATGCCTGTCTCTGGGGTCTGAGCTGATAACGGTGGCTCATGCCCATCTCTGGAGCTTGTTTAGGTGATGCTCTGCCTTCTGTGGGTAGACAGGGAAGGAATCCCCTCTCCTAGTGCACCCTGAAACCATAGGCTCTTGCCTCTTAGGCAGGTCCAGACTTTTGCTCAGACACCCTCCCTGCCACCTGTAGCACACTACCCCCCTTCAGGCTGTGTTCATGCAGCCAACCCCATTCCTCTCCCTGGGATCTGACCTCCGAACCCGAGCCTCAGCTCCCAGCCCCCACCTGCCCTGGCGGGTGAGCAGACAAGCTTCTTGGGCTGGTGAGTGCTGGTCAGCACTGATCCTCTGTGCAGGAATCTCTCTGTTTTGCCCTCTGCACCCCTGTTGCTGCGCTCTTCTCTGTGGCTCCAAAGCTTCCGCCCATCCCGCCATCTCTGCCAGTGAAGGGGCCTCCTAGTGTGTGGAAACTTTTCCTCCTTCACAGCTCCCTCCCAGAGTTGCATGTCCCATCCCTATTCTTTTGTCTGTATTTTTTCTTTTGCCCTACTCATGTACCTTGTTATTTTCTTGTCTTTTGAGTAGTCTGTCAGCGTTCAGTCGGTGTTCTGTTAGAGTTGTTCCACATGTAGATGTATTTTTGATGTATTTGTGGGGAGGAAGGTAATCTCCATGTCTTACTCCTCCGCCGTCTTAAAGATCCCCCTATGGTATGTTTTGAGGGATTTTCAAGGGGCCTCTGCTGCCCAAGTAAATACTGTATGCCACTGAGCTATCTAAAAATCTAGATTCAATATTAATCTTAAAAGTATTTTAATAAGATTAGATAGCAATCTATATTTTTGACATAATTTCAATAATGGATCTCATAATAGAGTCATCCATGGCCATATGATAATGATGTGCAACACTTGTTACCTAGCACTTGATTTCCAGAGTTACACAAGATACAGGACATTATACTGATCTCGTTCAAGTTTCTGAACAGATTCTGGGGGAAAACATACATTTTGCTGTTCAAACTAGCCCCTCCTCTGGAGCTAGCCATCACATTCCCTTCATCCCCCGCTGGATCAAGATCATGAAGTGAGGTAGAAATTAAGGATTTCACAGAGCCAGGTGTATTTGTAAGGCTGGGTAGTGTGAGCAGTGGTTGGGGGAGGGCTCAGGGCAGACTGCTTTCTTCTTACCCTGACTTTAACCACTTGCAATAACTAGGACTGACTTCTCTTGAGTCTCAATTTCCTCACTTGTTAAATGTGTTAAAACATTTAATATTAGTGTTAAGAAAAAGAATGACAATGCATCCTATTTCATATGTTTGGTAGGAAGACTTCAATAAGTTAATAAATATAAAGTGCTTAGAACAGTGTCTGGTATATATCAAACTGTCCATAATGCTAGTTTCTTGGCATTTAGTCCTAACTTAATTCTTAAAAATCCCTATTGAGATAGGTGTCATAATGCCCAGTTTCTAAACAAATAGAAACTCAGGCAGCTTGTCACCTTCCCAGGGTCACCTAGTTAAATTGTAGAGCTAAAATTCAGGTGCATTCTAACTGCAAAAATCTTCACTTTTGTCCACAACACTGAACTACATCTGCTTAAACCCTGCCACACTTCATGGCTGAAGTACTTTATATTTCTAATTCCACTTCAGGGACCATAATAACTCCTTAAATTAATATATAGTAACACTGAATATGGAAACCACACATACTTAGTGATACTGTGTCATCAGTTAGAGGAGGTACTAGAAGCTGAGCAGTTTGGCTATGTATCTGAAAGTTTCTTTATCATGATAAATACTTTTCACATTTATCTGTGCCCACATGAGAATGCCATTCTCAGATCCCCAGTTGCAGGGCACCAGCTTCTGAGCTTTGAAATCCATCATTGCATTTGCATCAAAGATGTTCTTCCCATTCTCCCATCCCTAGGAAACATTGGACTCAATGGTGGTTTTGGCTCAAGAGCACTCCAATTGCCTTGCCTAATTGTCATTAAAAATACAAATTGGTTTAGGTTACTTCTACTTGACTTTTTTTTCCTTCCTTCCCCTCAACCTGTTTTCCTTTCTTCCTTCTTCCTTCCTTCTTTCCTTCCTTCCTTCTTCCCTTCCTTCCTTCCTTCCTCCCTCCCTCCCTCCCTCCCTTCCTTCCTCCCTCCCTCCCTCCCTCCCTTCCTTCAATAAGAATCAGACTTCTATCATGGTTTGTCGGTTCTCTCAGGCTCTTCCTGTGTCCTTCCCATTTTCTTTCACAAGCATTTTGTCTAATTCATTTCTTGTGTATTTCATTCCATCTTGGCATTTGCTTTTCAGAAGACCCAGACGAACACATGGATGAACTCTATGATAAAGCACAAGATATTTAGTTGGTAACTTCAATTCTACCTTTCATTCAACTCTTAGTACCTAGATATCCATTAGATTTTTAAAGACAGAACAGCTGTTCCAGAGGGCAATTACCATATTATATATACATTTTAATATCAATGTTACTATTTACTGTTGCAGTGACTTTTTCCTAAAGAAAGAAAAGAAAGGAGGAAAGAAAATATATCATTTATTGAGTGTCTACTGCATGCCAGACATACTGTTCTGATGGGCCATTTTATTTCAACTTCAAAGGAATCTTGTAATTTAGATTTGCATATGAGATTTTAAAAGTTTAAGCATAATATAAGAAACTTAAGAATCAGAGAGGTAGAACTCATATTTCAGTCCTGGTCTTGTGTTCTTGTTTGTATATCTAAAGACTCTAAAAGATAGTATTCTGTACTGCATTTTAGAGATATTTTCCAGATATACCAGAATATAAATATATGAACACACACACGTATACCCACAAACACTGATAGTTAAGGGATAATATGATTATAAGCATATGCCTACATGTGTATAAATACATGCATAGATATAGATTTAGATGAATAAGCACATAAACGGATTCTGTGCACAGAGTTCTTATGTGTATATCATACAGAGTTTGATTTATTCAAAGAAGCACACATATTGCCATCAGGGTCTTTTGTTAAAATGAAATAACCTGTTTCTACTAAATAAGGGCTTTAACATATGGAGAGCTGAAAATGTCAAAGACAAAGCATCAGTACACTGGGAGTTCTGATCTATATTTGAGCTCCATTCCATTCTGCTGGTGCCCTTAGATGTGTTAGATAAGAGTGGATCAGGTGCCCATAAACAGCACAGGAAACTAATCGCTCACTGTAGGAAACTAACATTCTTTTACTGAGTCCTGTCAAAACCTATCTGGTCTTTGTTAATGCAACCAGGCTTATTAGTAGTAAGTAGATGAGATCATCCAATAATTCTAGAAAGGAAAATGAAAATATATTTGCTTTCACAAATGTCTCAATTTGTGATGTTCTCTATGTAAAGAAGGTAGAATTGGTCTGAATAACAATAGCTCCATGTGGTGAATGCTCACTATATATCCGAAATAGTACCAGATGCTTTGCATGCATTCTCTTCCATTTCATAACATGTCCAAAATCACATTGTTAATAAGGTATTGATCCTGGGTTTGTCCTTCTCCAAAGCCTATGTAGGTCACAAACACCTGCCTCTGGTGTACTATCTCTCATTGATCCTCCTTTTTCCAACAACCCACTTTTGACCCTGTCTCCATTCTTAACTATCATCAGTGACTCCACCACCCCACAACACATACACACTCAGTCCAATTATTTTTATATTATTCTTGGTGTGCATGAATGTCCTCGAACCCCCAAAGGACTCATTCAACTTCATTTATGAATGAAGAACCAGATTCATTGCATCTTACCTGCTCTACAAGGCAGTACCCATCACAGCAGTGATGACAGCAGGGCTGCTGAGGCTGCCTTGTTTAATGCTGAGTCCCTGAGAAGGTAACTAGCCGGCTTTGTCTGAGTGCTCTCTGTGGCTAAGTGAGCTCCCCTTCACCAGACTGCATGGAAACAGACCACGCTTCAGTCGTTCAGGTATAGATTCCTGGCTGTAAGTGTGGTCAAGTTGCTGAGACTCAAAAAAATGGTTACATTTAAGCAAGGGCACTTTTGGAATGACACAGATGCCAAACTCTTTCCTAATCAATCACGAAAATGAATCATGGGAAGCTGACTCAAGTTTGGGTTGACAAGTTAGCGATTAAAGGAGGTGACCTCTATCTACAACCAAGAAGGAAAACATGAGGTGCAGCTGGTATTTTGTACATGGCTCAGCAGGCAAAGATTTGGGACTTTGCAAGAGGAAGATTTAAGATAGGAAAGAAATAAGAAGAAATTTGTTACTAATTGAGCACCTGCTATTTAACCAGGTTAAATTTTATACAGTCTGTACAAAACTTCATTCATTCATTCATTCATCATCCCTCTTCTTGGTGCTGTAACAAACATTGTTCCAGGTCCTGGAGATTTAATTGAGAAAGAAACAGAAATGATCTCAATCTTACAAGCTTGTGTTAAGAACTAAGAGGAAGGAAATAAATATGTAAATAAATAAATAAAATGATTCCAAAGAGCAGTAAATGCTACAAAAGCAATACAGTATTGTTCTAGAATGAGGTTATAAGAAGAATCACTTCTTATTGAGTGCTCAGGGCAGGCAATTCTGAGAAGAGGTCACTTTAGCATATTTGAGTAATGAGAAGATGCCCGGCTCTGTGTGAAGATCGGACGGAAAAATCCTCCAAGAGAAGGATCAGGGCCAGCAAAGCATCTGGCCATGGGAATGATAAAGGACTACTGAAGAAAGAGTCCTGGCATGAGAGATAAGCTTTACCAGCACAGGTAAGACAGTTACAGTCAAGGTAAATTGTTTGTACTCTAACCCAAATGTAATGGAAATCCATTGGAAAATTCCAAAAATAGGGAGTGGCATCATCTGAGCTGTATGTATTAAAATCCTTCCAGCAATTATGTCGGAATGGATTGTGGGAGACTAGCCTGTTTCAACTTAATGAGGGACTTCCCTGGTGGTCTAGTGGTAACGAATCCACCGCCCAATGCAGGGGACACGAGTTTGAGCCCTGGTCGGGGAACTAAGATCCCACATGCCACGGGGCAACTAAGCCCATGTGCCACAACTACTGAGCGCGTGCACCTCAACTTGAGCCCACGTGCCACAAGCTACAGAGCCCACGTGCCCTGGAGGCTGTGAGCCACAACTAGAGAGAGAAAACCCACACGCCACAACTGGAGAGAAGCAATGCAACAAAGGGCCTGTGTGCCACAACAACTACAGATAAAAAGATCCTGCTCTCCTCAGCAAAGATCCCACATGCCACAGCTAACACCTGATGAGGCCAAAAATAAATAACTATTAAATTAAAATAATTTTTAAATAAACTTAATGAAACTTTGCCCATAGAAGCCAAGTGGCATTTCAAAAGTTGCACAGATTTTAAAATAGTAGAGCTAGAATTTGAACCCAAGAAAGACTTGGCTCCATGGTAAAGGAGATATTATACACTTTGAGGCTTTTCCTAGGGCACCAGCTGGCCACAACCTATCAATGTAACCTGATGAACTGGTTTCTTTGTTCATGGAAGGCATCGGTCAAAGTTTATGGAAGTTTTTTGTTTGGTTTTCGTTGTGGTTTGGGGAGGGCACAGGGTATTTTGAAACTGCTGTCAACACCTTACCTTACTGGAAAAAAATTCTTTTTATTACTGTCTAACTCCTAATTCCTTTTAAATCCCACTGTCACCTGATTTTGCCCAATCCCTCTCTGTTTTTATCTTAACACCTTTATTGTGTGGCTTAGAGTTGGGAATGGAATTGGGGATGTAGTACTGGTTGTGTACACTCTCTGAAAAAGTTGGATTTTTTTTGAGTGAGCTCTAGGGGAGACATTTTTAATTTTTGGAAGCGGTTGTGTGGTAATGACATATAAGTTTTTAAATTAGTAGTATACCCATGCTTCTTGTTATAACAAATCAGCTGTACACACCCGTCTTCTACCAAGAACAAAAATAAGTGCTGGATATAAGGTAAAGCACACCTGTTTGAACGCATCATAGAACTACAAAGACAACCAAACTTAAGAGATCAAATCCCAGAAGAAAAGCCCAGAAATGTGACCCCAACCGTCAGAGTCAGTCTTTCTCACAAGGCATTTGAAGGAGTAGCATCAATCTTAAATGCACTTCTTTAGAGAAGAAAAAAAAAGGAAACACTTTTCAACTCATTTTGTAAGATAAAAAATATCTTAACATCAGAACCTCATGAGGTTATAACAAGGGAAAAAAATTTCAAATCAAGTTCTCTTATGACCAAAAACACTAAACAAAATATTAGAAAATTATACCCAATGATGAATAAAAAATCTAATGCAACACATATGAAAATAAAATATATTAAATTTATGTAACTGAAGTTTATACCAATAATTAAAGATTGGTTTAAATTAGAAAATTATCAAATTATCTCCTTTGTCTTAAAAAATAGGAGGAAAATCATGTGACCATCTCAATAAAAGATACCTCACACCATTTACAAAATCAATTTCAGATAAAGTATAGATAAATATGAATGGTAAAACAATAAAGGTTTTAGAATATAGTATATGATAGTATTTCCATGACCCCTGGGTAGGTACACAATAAACAATAAGCATGAAGAAAGTAGTGATGAATTAGACTACCTGAAAACTTTTTTTAATCGAAAAACTCTCAAGAGAATGGAAAGGCAAGGCAGGCCACAAAGCAGAGGAAAGTATAGGTACTACATATATTTGACAAAGCCCTTGACTCCATAGTATATAAAGAAGTCCAATAGATCAATAAGAAAAGACAATAAGGAAAATCCAAATAAAATAGGAGCATGAAATTTGAACATTCAAGTCAAAAACAAGGATACCTAAATAGCCAATAAACATACTAAAATATGAGAAATTTTATTAATCATCAGGATATACCAGTAACGTCTACAGTAAGATACCATCATACAACCACCCAAATGGTAAAGTGACAAAAGATAGGTAAGTATTAGCAAGAATATGAAACAACAGCAGCTTTCATATTTTACTGGTCGATGTACACATTGACACAATTACTTTGGAAATCTGTTGGCAGTATCTATTAAAGCAGAACATACACATAACATAGAACTCAGCATTTCAATTCCTAAGGATGTACCCAGTAGAAATGTGTACCTATCTATGCATATAAAGGATACATACAAGTATGTTTACAATAACACTGTTTTAACAGACCCAAATTGCTAACAACTCCAATATTTAACAAAATTAAAATGGGTAAAAAATGATACAATACGGGCTTCCCTGGTGGCACAGTGGTTGACAGCCCGCCTGCCGATGTAGGGGACACGGGTTCATGCCCCAGTCCGGGAAGATCCCACATGTCTCGGAGCCTCTGGGCCCGTGAGCCATGGCCACTGAGCCTGAGCATCCAGAGCCTGTGCTCCACAACGGGAGAGGTCACAACAGTGAGAAGCCCACGTACAGCAAAAAAAAAAAAAAAGATACAATATTCATACACTGGAATATTATACAGCAACGTGAATGAACTAACTACTGCTTCTCACAGATACATGGATAATATCAAAAACATAATATTGAATGAAGGAAGTCAGGCCCAAAATAATACAAACAATTAAAAGTAATCTGTGTGGAAATGGAAGTCAGAAAAAGTTTTATCTTTGTGGACAAATAGTGACCGGAATGAGTCAGGATAGGGTTTCAGGGCTACTGGCAATACCCTCTTCCCTGTTCTTTGTAGTCATTCCCTTTGTAAAACCCATCAAGCTATTCACTAATGATTAGTGCTTGCATTGCATGTCTACTGTGGGTTGGCTACAACTGGCTTTGAAGACCCGTTTATCCCAGGACCAAGGCAGGAGGAGGAGTCCCTTTCTTGTATACGACAGTCTTGTTGTGGAGGGAAAGAGAGCAAGATGCAACCACAAAACGTCTCCTGCTCAGGGAGGAATAGATCACATCCACTTACATTTTGTGACCAAAGGAATTCACGCAACCAAGCCTGATGTCAACAGGACAGCAAGTGCAATCATTCCACTAGGGTGGTGTCTGTACTGAAGAGGAGAAAATATTTTGATGCATATTACAAATTTTCCTCAATGATATTCCTTTTGGCAGAGTAATTCCACACATTTAAATAGCAAAACCGGTTCTTTCTTGATAAATATAAAGTTTTCAATTGGAACAAGGTAAAAAGAAATGGTTTGTAAGAATGCCCTAAAATTCCCAAAGAAATGATATGAAATTGATTCCAAATGAAACTGCTTATAAACCTGCTCAGTAAGATTTTCCTTGTAGCAAGGCTCACAAATGCCCAAAAACCAATGTCCCTCATCTGTCTAAAAAAGTTGAGTTGCTAATCATAATCATACTAAATTACATCTTTGGAGCTATTTTGGAACCTACTTTTATTCTGACCCTAGAGTGCTATTTGTAAAACTACTGTAGAAATTTTTATTAGGGTCATGAGACCATTTCCTCCCATCCCTCAAAAAAAGGTTAAAATGGTGCATATGCATATATATATGCATTTCAAATGCAAATGTTTCAGATTAGATTATTTACAGCTGTACTCCTTTAAATTATGTATAGTTTAAAAAACAAAGTTTCATATTTTTCCTAAAAGAATAAGATTAACCCTTCTGTTCAGTGACCGTAATTCAGATTACTTTGCATTGTCTCTAGGAGAAAGAGTTCTTAAACTGGTATGTGTGAAGGTGTTAGTCGAGTGTGGAGGCTGAGAGCTGATAATGTTCATGGAAGACCTACTGTGTGTCAAGAGGCCTGTTAGGCTCTTTCACACATTATCTCACATTTCTCACAAGCGGGGAATCTACTGCTTCCTTTTACAAACATTTTGGTGCATCACCTTTAGTGCTGCCAAGGGTCCTGTAAAGTTGTTACCTAAGTAACTGAGCCAAGTCCACACAGCTGTTAATCCAAAGTTCACACAGCCCACTCTCTGACAACTCACTCTCACTTCTTCTTTCATCCACTCTTTACTAATATTTGGAAACTCCAAAGTATCAGATCAGTGCTAAAAAGTTAACAATAATTCAAAAAAGTTGCAATACTCCATGCATATGAATTGTCATTTCACTTTTAATTCAAGCATACCTTGTTTCATATGCAGCTCTCTCTGGACAGTGAAAGGAAATTTGTAAGGAAACTGTTGAAGAAGTGGTTCATCCCTTGGTGCATTGTGACATGCCTAATATTTGGTAGAGTTGTTGATATGCAAAGCTTCTTCATTGACTGTTGTCAAAACTTAGAAAATGAAGATGAGAATAATTGCAGTGGTGAAATTAAAGTGATGCATGTGTGTGTGTATGTGTATGTGTGTGATATGTGGGCACAGCCTGGCAAATGTGTTTGGGACAAAGATCTTGGAATGGACAGATAGGAGTACCAGTCAATAACCAGCTAGTGTACTGCACACCATCAAAAACATAATAGCTGTCAGGTGTTACTTACTGTAATTTAAGGCAGAGATAGAATAGAAATGATGGAAGTTACAACAGCCCAGAAATTCCTTTCATTGCACCTGAAGTAGCAGGGCTTAAATTAGAAAAGAGGTACCTGACTGGGACTTGCTTCTGATTTGATGACTTGGGCTATATGTATTCCTTAATGTATGATTATTTAAAACTCAGTTTTAACATGTTTTCAAATGATTTCAGCACCTTGTCAGGAAGGAGGAGGAAAAGGACAAAGAGGAGGAGGGTGAGGACAGAGAATTGATAATAACCACCATCTGCAAGCAAAACTCCAAGCTGTAGTTGGCTCACAGCTGATTTTGGTCTTTCGTTTTGATCTTTACCAATGTCTATGCCATCATGTCTCTGCCTCTGCACAGACTCATTACACATAGTGATGTTCTTTTATTATTTCAAGGAGTAACACAACACTTACAGTTATGGTCCCAGTCTTTCCATTCAGTCTTAGAACAATATAAAACTTCAGAGACAAGGAATCAAAAGAGACTTACTTTGTATTTTTTTTTCCAATGGGAGGACCCAGAACTTAGATGTGTGGATGCCACTCCAGACGTTCCAATGTTACACAAAAGAATCAACCTTCACTTATATGTAAAAGTAATTACTTAACTAGGACAATATGGCTGTTGTTTTATCAGAAGAGCTTCATTTGTCGAATATAGATATGTAATTTTTATGTAAGATTCTTTCATTTCAAATATATCGGCATGAACAAAAGTGTGGAAAAGGCAGCCCAGTGTAAGGAAATATAATGATTCTTTTTGCTTTGGGATCTGTATTTCAATTAATAACAGCCAGACACCATGTGTTTTCATTTGCTGTGTGTCCCTCACAGTGACAAGTGCTTTTTATGGATTATCTCATTTAATCCTAATAGCACCTGAAAAGCTGGTGCAAGTATATTACTGCAAGGTCAATCAGTAGTAAGTGAAATTCAAAAAATAAAAATGACATAAAATGTGGTGCCACAAAATAGAGGAATGACCAGTGTACATCTGTGTAGTTAACCTGGTGAATGTCTAAGGTGGTGGTGGGGTGAGACAGGGCTGTTCAGCTGTGCACCCCAAAACTGTATGGGCTCTGCCTGGAGTTCAGTCACTTGCAGGTGGTTATTTGTTCCAACTGTTGGATCCTCAGGACATTGCACTCAATTACTAATCTCTCAGTGAGTTGGTGCCCATTTTATTATCCTTATTCAGGTATATTAGGACTCACCCAATTTTCCTTTCCCAATCATCCAGAAGGCAAGAATTTTAGCCCATCCCTATTGGAGAAGAGAATTGAAAGAGAGCTTGACCCAATCTTCAACATGTGATAGGCATGGCAATTTGGGACATGACATCACAAAGTTTCAGTAGATTTGTATTTTGGGGAATAACTTTCCTAAATTTATGTGGTTGTTAAGAGGTGAGATTGCAGTGGGAACCCAGGTTGTAGATCATATTGGTAAGGTCGGAAATGTGTCCAAGGCCAGAGCTTAGATTGAACCAATGTTGGTTTACTTAACAAGTCTCTAATATACTAAACTATCCAGGAAGTGAGATGAGGAATAAATCAAGAAATAATGGATATTTAAAAGTTAATAATTCATATGTTAAACTTTATTTAAGAAATTTTTTGTGCAGAAAAAGAAACTATCATTTGCAAAAAGCTTACTGTAGTTTATGACCTGTTGCAAAAATCTACAGAAGTAACACAGAGTCTGTAATCTAGTATAATGCTTCATTTAGGAAATTGAACACATAGTAAGCTCTTAACAAATGGACATTTCTTTCCTTCCCTCCTGTCATCTTTAAATTATTTTATTTAAACAATAATCTTTATGAGTTATTTCTGAGCATCCCTCCTCTTACAGCTGAATAATCTGGCCCCTGGGGAATTAAGTAATCTTGCCAGTTCACAGTGTGCTTTGGAACAGGGTCTTGGGTTTTCACGGCCGATAATGAATGGTTGGTCCGGGAATGTCCTTCAAGGACCATAGGAACAAATATTACTCTATGTAGTAAAGCATCAAATGGATAAACAAAAATTACCCCAAAAGAAAGGCATACCAAAAAGGAGATTTGGGATCTTTTTTTTTTTCTTATTTAGTGTAATGTTATCTGGGACTTGTCTAATTACAGAGGTCAGAGGTTAAAAATGGCATTAAGCAAGAGAAACAGAAATCCTCCGAGTAGAACCAAGCTCTACAGAACAGTCTTGATAGATCATGAAAGCCTTGAGACCACAGTGGCATCCTGCAGACTATTCAGACCCCAGTGGTTAGGATCTAACACTACAAAGTCCCAAAACTCTCTCACAGAGAAGGAAAATGAAATATTTCCAAATCATACCAAGGCAATTTCATTAAAAAAGAGTTGAGTGTCTTTCTATTAATGAAGACTGAGTTTTGCATAATGAAAGCCTCAATTAAATGGTCACCATAGCAAATGTCTTCAATCTTGACTTTCATGGATTCATACACAGATTCATTCATTCTTGGCTAGAGTCACTCAGCAATGAATGAGCATCATTTTTTTTTCTAGGCACCATCCTACGCATTGGGAAATACAACACTGAAACAACCATGGCTTCATGATTTGCAATTGATCATAACTTATTAGGGAAGACAGACAAGAAAGCTAACAAGTTTAAGATAGTTGGGTAAGCACTCGCAAACATTATGGATGTGATGCTATGGAAGCCCAGAGGAGAGGCACCTAAATCAAACTCAGGTGTGTGTGTGTGTGTGTGTGTGTGTATGTGTGTGTGTTTATCTAGGGGGGATTGTCAAGGAATTAAGTACTGAAGATGAGTAGGAGGGGGCTATATATGTTGTTGTAGCTGGGGATTGATGGAAGGTATTGAAAGCAAAAACAATAGCAGTCTGAAGGCAGGGAACAGTGTGACGTTTGGAAATCCATGAATAACTTGGTCTGCTGGATCTGCCAAAAGTGTGTTCAGATTCACATCTCTAGTTAGGCAAAATCATACATTTCATTACTTTTACAGCATTGCTCCTCTCTTTGGATTTTTCATAGCTTGGTTCAATTTTGTTTGTTTCTTTTTGAGATAAAAGCTGTTTGACCTTTGTGACAAGAAAGGGATATTTATATGAATTGGCAATCAACCTGTTTCAAAGTCAAAGCTGCACAAAGGTGATCTTACAGAGTCTCACACAATTAGCTAACGCATGTTTACTGTAGTAAGATTTCTACTTTGCCTGAAGCATTTTACATTGCCTGACCTTTATATCACACTTTAATATTTGTATTTGGCTGTGAACTATCACAACTCTGTATAGTTTCAGAGTTGTTAATCTGATCATTTCTTGCTGTTCTTCTCACCTTTCTCAGTTTAGTTATTCTACTGACAGCAAAAGAAGAAACAGATTTAATTTAAATTTCATATCAGTCAGGACTGATGACCCAGGGGAATATTCAGGGCATGGCTTCCTTTCAGCAAGAATATTGTGGGCGAAGAAATTGAAATGAATGAAGTAATTCACAGTATGCACTCAATTATATCAATCAATAATTATTTCCTTCCTTTCAATCCTATGCCATGCAAAGTATCAGGCACTAAGGCAAATAAATTCATGTGATGCCATCAGGAATTACCTTCAACTTGTTTAAAGATATAAAACATATAAATTAATTTATTATTTTATTTATTCACCCAACAAAAACTTCCTGGGCTCATACCCTGTGTTATATAAGAGAGATGCAAGAGTGAACAGGACACAGACATTCCCTTGAAGGAGCTTGTATGTGTTCATATGGGGATTGCTGACAAGTAAAAAGAAAATTGTAATACATTGTGAGAATTATTAGTATAAAAATAAATACAGGGTCACCAAAACCGATCTTGGAAGCCCCAGGAAAGCACTCTAAGAATGTGACCTCTTAGCTGATATCTGAGGAGTGAAGCAGAGTTTCTTAGTCTGAAAAGGAAGAAAAGAACATTCCAGCCTGTTATGGGCTTAATTATTGTGTCCCCCTAAAACTGGTCTAGTCTCAGAATGTGATTGTATTTGAAATAAGGCATTTAAAAAGATGATTACATTAAAATGAGGTGCTCAGAGTGGGCCTTAATTTAATACAACTGATGTCTTTTTAAGGGAAGTTAACACAAATAGTCACCAGGAGCACATTCACCAAGGAAAGATGATGTGAGGACACAGCCAGAAGATAGCTGTCTACAAGCCAAGGAGAGAAGACTTGCTGTCCAACCCAAGTTCATGTGCCTGATGCACAGTGAAGCCAAACAAATGGAAACTTTGGAGTTTGGAGCAGAGGAAGGTTTATTAGTCAAGGAGGTGCCAACCCAGAAGATGGGATACCTAGACTCCTCTCAAACCCATCTTGCTCACTGGTCAGTACTCAAGTATTTTAAAGGCAAAAAGATGAAGTGGAAGGGGTCTTTGTGATTTGCAGACTTCCTGGCACCATCTTGTGACTCGGGGTGTCATTAGTGATTGTGACTGATCTATGTGTTCCTGCAAAGTAGTAAAACATGGTCTTGTGGCCACATACATACTCTTCTTTTCTAAACAATGCTTTATTTATTTTTACTTTTTTGGCCACATCGTGTGACATGTGGCATCTTAATTCCCAGACCGGGGATCAAACCCACACCCCCTTGGAAGTGCAGAGTCTTAATCACTGGACGACCAGGGAAGTCTCACATTTCTGTTGTTTAAGCCACTCAGTCTGTGGTACTTTGTTATGGCAGCCAGAGCGAACTAATTACATAGCAATCGGGAACAGCATGTTCAAAAGCTCAGAGATAAGATAGAACTTAGTATGATGCAATATCTGAAAGTAGGGATTATACCCATGTGTACAATAAACTCCTAAGGAGTTGTGTGTGTATACATAAAATCATGAGGTCAAATCCACAAAGAACTCTGGTTGGAGGATTGGAGATGGAATCATCTGCATGGAAAGAATAAAAGCAAGCACGGGTTTAGCATTGGCAGCTGTCACAGAAGTAAGAAGATATTGACCTTGGAAGCAGTGACATAAATGACCAGGTATCAGGAAGCAGAGAAACAACAAAACGTAAAACAAAGAGATGCTTCGAAGCAGAAATGGAAGACACACTTTCCTGGAATGGATGGATTCTCAAGGCAATGTTGACAGCCCCATGTACCAAGATATAGCAGGAAGTTAAAAACAAAACAAAACAATTATTTGAAGGCCTGGAGCCCTGTGAAAGTATGAAGGAAATGACTATTTTAGACCTTCCAGTGATCTCTCCCCAATTCTCTGTTCCTTCTTAACATTAGCAACACCCAGGGTTTAATTCTTTGTTCTCTTGTCTTCACTCAACATTCATTACCTTGAGATATTTTTTAAACATCATCCATACACTGATGACTCCCAAATATATAACTCAAGCCTTGTCATTTCTCTTAACTCCAAACCCACCTATCCAATATCTCCAGCATCAATCCATCTCTCCATCCTCTCCTCCAACACTTATCAAGTACAGAGCTCTGGCACTATTCCAAGTAACACAACAATCCAGCTCCATCTTTTCTCCATGGTTCTTCATGTTAAAAAAGGCAAAAAAGAGGATATTATGTAAATGTTGATGACAATAGAGACCTAGGCGGATGAGATTTTCCAAAGGGAAGGGAAATTAGGGAGCAGACACATTTTATTTTCTTACTTTCAAGGTAAAGCTACAAAACTGTGGAAGTTAAGAAAATGAGATAAAATTGTACTTAACTAAAGCCTCCCCAAATGGCTTTTGAAGAGATTCATGTATTCAGATTAAAGCTTTTAGGCTTTAACTGCCTTTCAGAGTATGGGCCTGGTGAGGATGGTGCTGTCAATGTGTGCTTGGATGAGCTGATGTAAAATTCACATGATACATTAGAACAAACTGAATGACTTCACTGGCTAAATGTGTCAATTCTCTCAAACAGTGTTTGTATTTGTTTCACTTCCATTGCAAATTTTGCCAGTAAAAATTATCTCAGTCCATAACAGAGATTGGTATTGTGTGATTTTTATTAATAACTACTTATATGTTGTGAATTTCTCCAAATCCTATTTCTTAATGGTGTGTTATAAAGTTCACATGCAAGAATTTTAGTGCATGAACAGACTTTGTAATGAAAGAACAATAGCTTTTTATAAATAACCCCAAATAAAATTCTTTGGAGTTTTTTTTTCCCTTCCTGCTTTGCAAAGAGAAATGACTTCAAGTACTGTTATTGATGACATTAACTTCATACAGAATAATCCTTAATGAAAAACACTCAAATATTTACAGAAATATATTTGGGGAATTTCTTAGTGCTGCATTGTGATGAAGCCTACATATTTACGGCTTTAGAATTGACTGGGCTTTGTGTTAAAATTTCTAAAACCTCTATTTCTAAATAGGATACTATAACTTTTCTCTTTTGCTCATTGAATTCTGATTAATCTTAGGACTAAAGGATTATCTATCTGAAGTTTCTACTATGTACAGAGCTTAACTGAAAAGACCTTATTATTGAAAAATAAGTAAATAATTGTTACACTGTTTGGCATGTTCTGTACTGATAGGTACACATAATGGAAGAAACACAGGAAAAGGCATAACTGGGTGGAAGAGAAAGGATGTATTAGGGCAAGGAAGTGAAGAACTCATTTTTAGCAGGAAAGAACAGAATCTTCCAGGACATAAAGAAGAGAGAAGAGTATTCTTGGATACCTGAATAATACCCACAAGTGCTTAGAGGTGTAATAGGATTTGGTAAGATGCAGATTCAAAATTAAAGGTCAAACAGTAGGAGAATGAGAGATGAGTAGAAACATCATAGGCTTCGACCAAGTTGTGACACCTGTTTGAATAAGCCAAGGAGTTTGTGGTTCTTCTGCAGACAAGGAAAAACCAGAGAAGAATTCTAATCAGCAGAGGGTCAATAGCTTGCCTTAAATAATATCAATAGTAACTATAGCCCACTTTAAACTACATCCCAGAGTGTTTTTATTTTTAAATGGTAAAATAGAAAGTAAAAGTCAAAATCATCAGGTCTTTATTTCTTCTGTCTTTTCTTGCATATCTTCAGAGATTTTTAAGTTAGTAACTCCCAAAATATGCATTCTCTTGTGTGAATCGGTCGTCATACGATGGATTCAGGTGAAAAAAGGCAATTAGTAATTAAATTGACAAAACAAAACAAAAAACTCCTGAAATTAGGCAGTTCTAGGGGCATTTGAAAATTTATCTAATACCTATGAAGTGGCTGCCACTTGTTTCCTTTCTTTCAACTTATATTTTTCAAAAAAAATTGACAGTTGGATATCAGATCAAAAGTTGTCCAGCAATATTACCAAAGCTACCACCAAAGAGGAAACCTAGATGAGTCTTTGGAAACCATCCAGCTATAAAATGGGCCTGGCCATCTTGGGGGGAGGGGCCGGGCACCACCCTGTCAAGGACCATCTCTCAGATACTGAGCTTTTTGTCCTTTCTGCTACACATTGCCAGGATATACAAATTGTGAAGCCCAGATGTTCAACAGGAGGCACACAGGTGGTCAGTCCTAAAATGCTGAGAATCTATTGGCATGCTTTTTGTATCATATCTTTATTATGTACAATACCTTGAACCTTCATGCCACTGCCACATTGCTTACCATGATTCATTCACCTGAATTTTGCTTCACAAAACCCACTTAGACTTTTGATGTGTTTGTAATTCTCTTGACTTTCAATTTCGCAGTATTCCCTAAAGTTAATTCTGAAACCATCTCATCTTTCTGCAGAGTGTATTTCTTCCTAGGTGTGATAGTACAGCTGAGATACATTCTAATTACTTGAGGTAAAGTTATCAGTTCTCATTTTCTAGGTTGTTCAGCATGAGAGTTTCTGAGTCTACTCCTCTCACCCCAATCTATTATTGAAGAAGTTTTTTGGATCACTGTTAAAGACATTATATTATGAGAACTTGAAAATATTTGACAAAAGCTCAAAAAAGGTATTGAAGAAACTTTGTCCACAGGTTCAGAGCCTTAAAGAGAAAGACTAGGATAATTTGAAAAGAGAAAAGCAGTTACAAGCAGACTAATGCATCATTTATCTATCACCATCATCACTATAAACATTTTTAATCATACTGTTACTCACAGTTTTAAATTAAAACAAGATGCCATTTTTATTCAGCAAAAGTTTAAATAATAATATTACCAATGCTCTATGAGTTCAGAAAATATGCACTTCTTCCATGTTAGGGAAAGGGTAAAATTGAAAATTTTATAAGAAAGCAGTTAGAAAGTGTGTCATACAAATGATAAGATGTTTATACCCTTTGCTCCTCTGATGTTATTTCTAGGAAATCACAGAAAAAAAGTTTTGTAACAAGAGAGATTGTAACAAGGATTTGTTATATACATAGAATGATCATCCCAGTATTGCTGATACTGTGGGGAAATGAGATAATCAAGTGTTTAACAAAAGAGTATTGGTTAAATAAATGATAGTGAAACCATAATATGTGTATAATTAATATGGTAACATTCTTGTGATAATGGCACATGAAAAGATACAATATTTTACATACACACAGTATTATACATCATTATTTTTTAAATGTGTGTGTTTTTGTAATAACCTATAATGGAAAAGAATCTGGAAAAGAATATATATGTGTATACACACACATAAATATATGTGTGTGTGTGTATATATGTGTGTGTGTATACATATAACTGAATCACTTTGCTGTGTCCTAGAAACTAACACAACATTGTAAATCAACTATACTTCAATAAAAAGTGTGATTTTTTGTGCAAAAGTGTTTATCTGGAAAGTAACACACCACCATATTAGCAGTGGCTATCTTTTGGGTAGTAGGATTATAGGTGGTGTTTTTTTCCCCTTTAATCATTCTCTTTCATCCAAATGCTTTATAATAACCATGAATTGCTTTTCAATCAGAAAAAAAGTGAACATTTTAAAAGAATCCTTGAAGATATTTTTATAACTATCTGAACCAGTTGCTAGCTAACTATTGTTGTCTAAATACTGCCTGGCTTGGTTAACACAAGGTAATTTACTCACCCAAGAGTAAGTCCTTAACAAGGATTATGGTAGTTGGCATCTTACAGTGGTTTGTCACATAAACTGTGTAATATGAAAAGGCAAATGTCTATCCATAGAGTTATTGTAGAATGTCCTTAAAGTCTTTTTGTGAGTTCTTAGGCTTTAAGAATCTCACTCTTCTGGTACCCTGAAAATACAGATGCACATGCTTCATCGCCAGAGAGTTAATGAGTTTGAAGTGGGGTCTAAGGGTGGGTGATTTTTAAAGCTCCTCAGATATTTTTAATGTGCAGCCAGAGTTATTAATTTTGGGCCGCTCAAAGTGCAGTGCTGACTGTAAACCATTCCTTACAGTCCACAATGAAATGCATTTCTAAATTAAGAGTGAGGTGAGTTCTGAAACTGAGAGTAAGCATTTAGAAATGTCTATAGTAATTTGACATTGTTGTGACATTCAAGCAAGTGATTAGTAAGCACTACTCATTACACAAGGTATAGGCCAGTCAGGGTGTTTTGAAGTCACTTGACAAATCATGTGAACTGCATATTTGTCAGATGCCGATGTCACCTATCAGCTCAGGATGAAGTGGAAAAGATTTTAAAAAATCAAAACTGGTCCTTCTAGATGCAAGGTTTAATGTGCCAAACTTACCAGCTATGTTGTTAGCTGTTGGATATCCCCCACAGAATTGAGCACAAACCCCATCTGCAGCAGGTATTCCAAAAGCTTCTTGAGTTGTAATGAATGATGATTTAATGTTTCTTCCATTCAAGAAATTAATTGAATTTTAACTGGGGCCATTAGTGTCATGATGTCTTTACAATGAAACAATTTATTTAAGATAGCGGAGGTTTCTAACACTGTGATTAGAATGACTTGAGATATATTTGGCATCAAAACTATATTTAGCATCAGAACAAGCTTCTTAATGTTCTTTAAATAATCTTATGTCTCTTATTTTACCCAGTTGATCTACTCATAACAGCCCTTACTGGGCCCAGGTCTACTGTTTCACTTGCAGTGAGAAGCTGTGCCAGTTACACCAATGGCACTTTTAAACCATGGCTCAATTGTCTCAACCTTGTAAATATTGTACATAGACCTATAGTTGTCTCTGCCTAAATAGCAGTCTTCTCTCTCTCACTTTTTAAGCATTTGAGGTTAGAAGGTATTTACCAAGCACTAAAAACTGGATTGTTGAAATTGCACATTTTGCTGAACAAATATCCTCTTTTCTAACCTCAGAAGGTTGTTTAGAACTAAGGTAACATTGGCATAGAAATCCAAGACTGGGTCTTCATGAACTGATGCTGTGATTTACCAAGGCTAAGACTGTCCTCAATTATTAGTCTGAGAAAGACACAATAGTTGGCCTCCATAATTGTGACTTGATAGATGTTGTCTTTGTCAGCAAAGATAGCAATGATTAGTTTTGTGGAATAGTTTGAGAAAGCATATCATATTTATATTTTCTTAAAATACTGTTAATTGATAAAGAAGTGAAGGAAGTGTCACATGGTTGAATAGTGTTAAGTAAAGATGGAGAAATGGAGAAGGAGGAAGGTTTATTTGTAAAATTCTGGACAAATAGGTGTGCCTGAAGCAGAGCTTTCATAGGCTACTTAAGGAATGTGCTGAAAGACAACTTAAAAAATATAAGGTCCTCTGAGAAAGTTAAAAAATATTTTGACATTGTTAAAATGATAAACAAAACTATAATCAGGACTATTTTATAGGTACTAGGACTATTGCAATAAGAGAGAGAGAAGGGCTCAATTCCAAACACAATGAGGAAACATGAGGATTTATAGCCAAGGGGCAGAGTAGGAGTCAATAGATGAAAAATTATTGTGAGAAGACATCAAGGTAAGAGGATTCTTAATAGACTTACTTAACAGGATTCTCACTGAAGACAGGCCAGGATGATCAGATATCCAGGGTTGGGGGGGAGGAATCTGATCATGCATCTAGAATGATCAGATATCAAGCTACGCTGGTGGGTAGTGATTCTCAGAACAGACAGCAGGATTTTTTCTAAAACTGGATGAGGCAGATGGAGGACAAGGACAAGACCTAGTTGTAAAGAGGACCCAGAGGAGCCCATCTAAAATTTGGTCAAGGAGCTAGTCTTTGTCAAGGGTCCCATAAAATATACATCTGTGCTTTTATGTATATGTTTACATACTGAAATAAACTCTTTAAAAAACAAACAAACATGTTTTTATAGAAAATGTGGGAAATATAGGACACTTAGGAATGAAACACCCATTATCTCACCACCCAAAGGCAACATATTTTTTTATATTCATTGTATTTTCTTCCAGCAGGTATAACTTTAAAAGCATAATGATAGGAAACCAATCCAACCAAAAGAAAAAGAACTTTAAAAAAAAATGTGCAGGCATTATACAAGAGTGAGTTAAAATTCTTAACTGAATACACAGCACTGGAGACAGGATTCTTACCCCACCCCAACCCCAATGGCATCTTGCAGATGGAATTGTTGATTTGAGGGCAATTGTCTCCCATGAATTTTACCATTGTGTGACAATTACCCAAGTTCCTGGGCTGAGAAGCAGCCCTGATGTGAAAATGTATAGTGCTCAATAGTCCTCAAAATTTCTCATTTGTTACCCAGGGTGAGATGGAGAGGTAGCCTTGGGGGTGGGTAGAGAGAAAGGAGAGCAGAAAGATTTTGCACACCAATTTGAAGCTTGCAAAACAGAGGGGCATCAGTTAAAGTTTTTGGCAAGTATGAGTCCTCATTCTGCTGTGTTTTTTGTATGGCAGCTATACTGAGACTCTTTAATTTGGAATCTTTTCAACTGCTGCCTTGACTGTTAGATGAAGATAATGATGCCTTCTTTCCCAATTCATAGGGATTTTGTTACAATAACATGATATAAATTTTCAACGAGCTGGAAAATTTCAAGTATAAACACACGTGAGCTATCACTTGTGTCATTTATAGAGGAGTCAGTAAACTTTTTTTTCTGTAAAGGGTCAGATAGTAGATATTTAAGGCTTTGTGAGTTATATTGTCTTTCTCTACTATTCCAATCTGCCTTGTGATGGGAAAGCAGCCATACACTACAAATGAGCTTAGCTGGTCCCAATACAAACTTTATTTATAGATACCAAAATTTGTGAATGTGAAATGTGAAATGAATTTTCACATTCATTTTAGATGTCATTAGCTGCTTACCATATCTTATTTCCTTAACCATAGTTTAGGCTACTAGAGGGCAGAGCCCATGCTGGATAAATGTTGAATAATAGATCAAAAGCACTTGACCCTGAATTTGCTAAAGAACCATAGAAAAGAAAGCTATCTGGTAGAATTCTTGATGCTTTGTTAACATAGTAAATTAATGCTAAGTCATTAGTGAAGGACTGGGGATGCCAATATCCATCCCTATTTTTTTTAAAACACAGCAACAACCCCCCTTAAGATTACTGTGATAACCAGTATGCTTTGGAAAACCAGAGTGACCAGGAGAAATGTCTTAGGTTGTCAGAACAGCAAGCAATCATTTCAGGAAGAAATAATTTTATCGCAGAGACTGAACTGCTGAGGAATTCAATTCCTCCGTGCTCTGCAATGCCAGCCACAGGGGCTCAGCACTCACCAAATTCAGGTAGACCTGCACAATAAACTGTTGCCTGGGATGAAAAGTAGCAAGGCTCCTCAGGGAACGAAGGAAGGCAGCAAATCCCTATTTTAGGGAATTTTTGAAATAATCTCTTCTCTGAAGAACTGCAAAATGTGGGCAAAAAAAAGCAATAAGTGAGTGAGTAGTATTGTTTACTTCCTGGACTTCCAGTCAGTAAACCCAGGAGATGGCTTATATTTAGACCAGTGAATAACATCTAAACTCCACACTGCATCCTGGTGTCTTGTCAGAAGCATAGCAGGGCAAGGGGTAGAGCATCAGGCCAGTGGAACTTTGCCAGCCTGAACTTGAATTCTTGGAGGAAGAATTACTCTATAGGCAGAGGAAAGAACATTCATTTTTGATGACACTGTGAATTCTGACTCTTCGTCCAACCTGACGAGGAGTCTCATTTTGACCGAACTTTAGTCAGTTTCCTCTGAATTCTCTTCCTAAATAGGCCTCAACTTCTGTACTTTCAAGTCTGTCTTTGCATCACCCAGCTTTTGCAAGAACCTTGCTAAGTTGGTTTAGCCAGAAATCTCCACCCTCCATATCTGATCACCCTGGATATCTGACTGGGTTTCTCATCCTCCAGCATCCCCCAGGTAATGTCTGATCACTCTGGACTGCCTTCAGCACAAATCCTGTTAGGTAAGGTTTAGCCAGAATCTCCCCTTACCCCTAATGTCTTCTCTTAGTAATTTTCCATCCACTAACCTGTTCCTTGGCTATAAATTTCCACTTTTTCTATTATATTTTGGCTGAGAACACTCTGTCAATGTGGAGATGAAGAGGTAAGAAGACTGATCTTGCTCCCATAGACCTCTGGTTTTTCTTATAAAGGATATTCTTGATATTATGGCTCTAGTAAATTCCAGTTTTTATTGAAGGGTGGAAAAGTCACACAGGAAATTAAGTCAACCACCTAAAACTAATCTTATGACAATTCAATTGCATGATGATGATGATGATGACACAACTCTATTGCATTTCCATTTATTATTTTTTACACTCCTTTTAAAAATTTAATTAAATTTTATATTTTTATACAGCAGGTTCTTATTAGTTATCTATTTTATACATATTAGTGTATATATGTCAATCCCAATTTCCCAATTCATCCCAACCCCCTTTCTCTCCTTGGTGTCTATGGGTTTCTTCTCTACATCTGTGTCTCTATTTCTGCCTTGCAGATCTGTTCATCTGTACCATTTTTAAGATTCCACATGTATGCATTAATATACAATACTTTTTTTCTCTTTCTGACTTACTTCACTCTGTATGACAGTCTCTAGGTCCATCCACATCTCTGCAAAAGACCCAATTTCTTTCCTTTGTATGGATGAGTAATATTCCATTATACATATGTACCACATCTTTTTATCCATTCATCTGTCAATGGGCATTTAGGTTGCCTCCATGACCTGGCTATTGTAAATAGTGCTGCAATGACCATTAGGGTGCATGTGTCTTTTTGAATTATGGTTTTCTCTGGGTATATACCCAGTAGTAGGATTGCTGTGTCATGTGGTAATGCTATTTTTAGTTTCTTTAAATTTTTGAAGGAACCTCCATACTGTTCTCCATAGTGGATGTATCAATTTACATTCCCATCAACAGTGCAACAGGGTTCCCTTTTCTCCACATCCTCTCCAGCATTTGTTGTTTGTAGATTTTCTGATGATGCCCATTCTAACTGGTGTGAGGTGATACCTCACTGTAGTTTTGATTTGCATTTCTCTAATAATTAGTGATGTTGAGCAGCTTTTCATGTGCCTCTTGGCCATCTGTATGTCTTCCTTAGAGAAATGTCTATTTGAGTATTGCCCAGTTTTTGATTGAGTTTTTGTTTTTTTTTAATATTGAGCTGCATGAGCTGTTTATATATTTTGGAGATTAATCCTTTGTCCTTTGGTTCATTTGCAAATATTTTCTCCCATTCTGAGGGTCGTCTTTTCGTCTTGATTGTAGTTTCCTTTGCTTTGCAAAAGCTTTTAAGTTTCATTAGGTCCTATTTGTTTATTTTTGTTTTTATTTCCATTACTCTAGGAGGTGGATCAAAAAAGACCTTGCTGTGATTTACATCAAAAAGTGCTCTTCTTATGTTTCCTCTAAGAGTTTTATAGTGTCTGGTCTTATATTTATATCTCTAATCCATTTTTTTTTTTTTTTTTGTGATACGCGGGCCTCCCACTGCCGTGGCCTCCCCCGCCGTGGAGCACAGGCTCCGGACGTGCAGGCCCAGTGGCCATGGCCCACGGGCCCAGCCACTCCCCGGCATGCGGGACCCTCCCAGACCGGGGCACACACCTGCGTCCCCCGCATCGGCAGGCGGACTCTCAACCACTGCGCCACCGGGGAAGCCCTCTAATCGATTTTGAGTTTATTTTTGTATATGGTATTAGGAAGTGTTCTAATTTCATTCTTTTAAATGTAGCTGTCTAGTTTTCCCAGCACCCCTTATTGAAGAGACTGTCTTTTCTCCACTGTATATCTTTGCCTCCTTTGTCATAGATTAGTTGACCATATATGTGTGGGTTTACCTCTGGGCTTTCTATCCTGTTCCATTCATCTATGTTTCTGTTTTTCTGCTAGTACCATATTGTCTTGATTACTGTAGCTTTGTAGAATAGTCTGAAGTCAGGGAGTCTGATTCCTCCAGCTTGTTTTTTTCCCTTCAAGACTGCTTTGGCTATTCAGGGTCTTTTTGTCTCCATACAAATTTAAAAATTGTTTGTTCTAGTTCTGTAAAAAAGTGCCACTGGTAATTTGATAGGCATTGCATTGTATCTGTAGATTGCTTTGGGTAGTATAGTCATTTTCACAATATTGATTCTTCCAATCCAAGAACACAGTATATCTCTCCATCTGTTTGTGTCATCTTTGATTTCTTTCATCAGTGTCTTATAGTTTTCTGAGTACAGGTCTTTTACTTCCTTAGGTAGGTTTATTCTTACGTATTTTATTCTTTTTGTTGCAATGGTGAATGGGATGTTTTCCTTAATTTCTCTTTCTGATCTTTTGTTGTTAGTGTATAGGAATGCAAATGATTTCTCTGCATTAATTTTGTATTCTGCAACTTTACCAAATTCATTGATTAGCTCTAGTAATTTTCTAGTGGCATTTTTAGGATTCTCAATGTATAGTATCATGTCATCTGCAAACAGTGACAGTTTTACTTCTTTTCTAATTTGTATTCCTTTTATTTCTTTTTTCTTCTCTGTCTCTGAGTTCTTTTTTAACTAAAAGCATCACAAAGCACTCAGTTGTCCTCATTTGATATCCTAAGTCATCAATGACTTTACCCCATGTATCCAATTATTTCTGTTATTCTACATTTCAGACACCACTCAGATTCATGACTTATTTCCATATCCAATATTTTTCCCTTACTCAGAATATTTAATTCTCTCACTATTATAATCATTTTCCAGCAGGTATTTCTGCTTGCAGAATTGTCCTCTCCCTTACAAACTGGCTGCCATATTATCAACTGATTGATCTTTCCAAAGAAATCGATTGTCTCATCTATGCTTTAAAACCTTCACTGGCTCAATGTTGATAAAGGACTAAATTAAAACGCTTTACAGTGACACATGGGGATTTTCTCTGAGGTCTGACATTAGCTTGTCTTAAATGCAAGTGCAGCCCCATCTGAAAAACTTCAACTTATTTTGCACCTCTGCATTGTTATTATTTTTTCTTGATGTCATGAATATTTACACTTATCACAGTTGGTGTAATGTTTTCCTGTTATGTGATTCCCACCTGGATGTAAACTTCCAAGGACAGGGAATATCTTAGTGATCTTTGCATTCCTAGCCTTCAGTAGAATCCTGTACATAATAACCACTTCTTTTTTAAAATGAGTGAAAGTATGCAATTTTCCTTTGCTCCCCTTATGCTCTTGTGTTATATAAGAAATACACATTTAAACATTAGAGGCACAAGTGTAAATACATTGATAGGTATTTAATTACCAGAGAAGAGGTTAGAGGGAAAGAAGAGGAGCATCTTATTATCAATATAATCAGTAATAGTACTGATATCTTATACCTTACATCTTCTACCCGTATTATCACATTACTATTACACATGACTATAATTACCTCTTATATTTTCATTTTAAAAATACATTTTATACTTATTAATTTTCAGTGAAAAAAATAAACAAAAATGGTCCAAATTATCACCCAGATAACCTAGATATATCCATATCTATATCTATATCTATGTCTATATATCTATATCTATATATCTGGACAGGTTGGGTGGCAAAATTATACATGTATATATATCACTATATCACTATATTTATATTACATATATATACACCCACACACTATATACATGCACACACACATTCACATACTCACAGAATGCAATTATTCAATTCATTTACTTAATTTAGTTCCCTAAAGCAACCACTGATTACAGTTTCTTTTGATTCCTTCCCGAAATCCTGAAATTATTTTGTGCTTTACCAGCATAAATATATATAATTATATATTATATAAAGATCCAAAATGTTTTCTTTAACAGTTCCTCTACAATTATCTACAAAATATCACTTGTTTCCAACTTTTTGCTACTATCAAAAAATGGTGTAATAAGCATTTTGTTATAAAGACCTTTTAAAATCCGCAGGGCCAATTTCTTATAGTGAGGTTGTTAAATAAAAGGAGAAGGTCCTTTAAAATGTAATGCATGGTGGGGCTTCCCTGGTTGCACAGTGGTTGAGAATCTGCCTGCTAATGCAGGGGACATGGGTTTGAACCCTTGTCTGGGAGGATCCCACATGCCGAGGAGCAACTAGGCCCGTGAGCCACAACAACTGAGCCTGCGCGTCTGAAGCCTGTGCTCTGCAACAAGAGAGGTCGCGATAGTGAGAGGCCCACGCACCGCGATGAAGAGTGGCCCCCACTTGCCACAACTAGAGAAAGCCCTCACACAGAAACAAAGACCCAACACAGCAAAAATAAATTAATTAATTAATAAACTCCTACCCCCAACATCTTAAAAAAAATGTAACGCATGGTGATAAATTGCATTCTAAAAATGCACATATAGAGTTCCCAATGAGAGTATCCCCTTATCTTTATCCTCCACTATTGTTTATGAACATAGACTCTGAGAGGAAAAGTGAACAAAGAAGCTAACATTTGAACTCAGCCCTGTTTGGTTTCTGAAACTGTGCTTAAGTCACCATAATCTAAGCACTATGCTTAAAAGAAAGCCTAGATGTTGCCTACATTGTACAGACACATAACCTATTAAATTCTATTGAATCTCTAATTGCATCTGATTTCTACAATAACCAATGAAACTTAGAATCGAAGTGATTAATTGAATTGCCTAAGGACATATAACTACCCATTATCCACACTCTGTTCACTTCCTTATTCAGGGCTCAAATAGTCTACGTGAATTTAGGCACATAACCTTCTTACCCAAATTTTCTAATTTGTTAGGTGAGGAGGAAAAACCAAGAGACTGCATTAGATGATATCTATGGTAACTTATTTTCATGGGTTTTTTATTCTATTCCCTTAGAGGAGGAATTAAAAATTTTTACCATTTATTTTTATGTACTACCATCAGAGTACTATTTGGCTGTGGAAAGTGTGTGTGTGAGAGTGAGTGTGTGTGGACAAAGACTGGGAGAGGAGGCAGAGAGCTATTGTCCTTATAAGTGTTTTAAAAGAGCCATCACTAGCAAGGTATTACTTTGAGTCGCAATACAAGAAGCTTAAAAGTGACACTTTGCTGGCATTATAAATTTCTGTAAACTGCACTCCCCTTGAAGGAGTTTGAGTTATTCAGTCCCAAGGTTTAAAGAGTTCTGTTAGAAACCCCGGAGTTTCCTTCAATTATGAAGAAGCAAACAGGATTCTCTGTTAAATCATAAATTCATTAGACAGAAAAGATTAAAAATCTCAATAGCTAAAGATGAGTTACCAGTTTTACCCAGATATGTTTACTGCTTGAAAGCTTGCTCTTTGTGTGTCATGATTAGTTTGACTATTGCTGAAGTAAGGTATTTTTATATTTTTCCATCTTCCTTCATGTTTGAAAACAGAAATTGAGGCCATGTGACACTGGACCAAAGTCTCCACTGAATCATTACTTCACTGGGTGACCTTAGGCTGGGCTCTTGAATATTTCAGTTTCCTAATGTGTAGACTGAAAATGCTGAAAACTACAAATAGACCACCTACTGTAGCCTCTGTGTAGACAAAAATGACAATGTGAGAAGAGTGTTTAGTACTAAATACATTACTCTTGCTATTCATTGCTGTCTGCCATGCTTAGCACTTGTAGAATAGTGAGGAGTTATAATCAAGCACAAAGGACTTGGTTTTGGAATAGTACTATTATTTTCTTAAGTCCAGAGAATATAAATAAATGCTATTTGTATTATTCTTATTTATGGAATCTAACATCCATCTTGATGTTGGTTTTTATTTGCACTAAATAACTCAACAGATATTTATTGACTGCCTACATTCTTTGGAAATGTGCTGGGTACTAAGGGACCTTTAGCCAATGCATTTTTATAGTTATGGTCTAACTTCTACACCCGCTTCTGGTGTTCTTGTTTCCTTTTCTTCTTTCATTGCTTTCTCTGAAGGCTGACTCCTCTCTCTTTCTACCTCTCATTCAGGCCTTCATCATGTTATCCACATCATAAATCATCTTCTTTTTCATTACAGCCAGAATTAATTTTCAGATGTATGTGCATTTAATCGTGGCATTCTTTTTGTCTGCTTTCATAAATGCTTTTCTCTATTTTCTACCATGTTATTCCATACTCTTGATTGTGACTATCAAAATTCTTTGTAATCTCACTTCAAATTCAATTTCAGATCATTTTTCAAAGTCAACTTAGAGTCAAAACCATCAGTATATTGCATGATAGGTATTTTGTGTTTTATCATAAAAAGTAAGAATGAGGAATTACTAAAATTTAAACAATAAAAAATTAAAATAAAACACTTCATCAGGAAATAGTCAACATCCTTTCAAGGTAAGATGTTTAATGTTTTCCTTTGGAAAGCTTCATACTTTCTTAAAACCTAATCTAGGCCGATGAGGGAAGGGAACGTGCATTTTTTTCCATTGAATCCCTTCCAAACATTTGTTCTATCTGATCAAGATGGAATTGTTCCCTTTGCAAAATGGAATGAACACATTTTGCCCATCCATTAAAAGGCTGATAGCTAACAGGCTTAGCCAGATTTGGGGGCTTGCCTAGCCTAGGTAATAACACAACACTGTTCATTTCTTCAACTAGTACTTAATATTTCAAAAGCAATTCATCGTTTTAAATAATGTGATAACTCGGTGAGAATCACAAAAGCAATTCTTGCCAGCTGGCATTTGTCAGTGAGTAATATATCACCAATGGGAATGGACGCTTTTGATGGGTAAGGCTAATACATCATTTGGATGAAATGCTGTGATGATATATTGAAGAAGATCAGGATGTCCAAGAAAGGGATTGGATCTTTTTCTTTTTCAGACTGAGATAAGAGGAAAAGGATGGGGGAAACCTCTTTAATTTATAAGAGTAAGAAAGAACACTGAGGGTCTTTAAATTACAGTTGTGTCATTGGTGAAGTGTAATAAGGATGGTCAAAGGAATGGGGAAATTTTTCTTTACAGAAAAATAAAAGAAGTATCTTTCCAGTTGTTAAGCATTACAAAGTGATTTCCTTACTAAGCTAAATATATGGTAAGCCTCTCTTCCTGAAAATTTACCAAGCAATGCTGAGCCTTATCTTGACATTATTAAGCAAATAAAACTGTGTAGAGATGCAGATTCAAAACCACCATGCTTATACACTACCAAACGTAAAATAGATAGCTAGTGGGAAGCAGCCGCATAGCACAGGGAAATCAGCTTGGTGCTTTGTGGCCACCTAGAGGGGTGGGATAGAGAGGGTGGGAGGGAGGGAGATGCAACAGGGAGGAGATATGGGAACGTGTGTGTATATATAGTTGATTCACTTTGTTGTGGAGCAGAAACTAACACACCATTGTGGGGCAATTATACTCCAATGAAGATGTAAAAAAAATAATAATAAAATAAAATAAAATAAAAATAAAAAACCAAAAACAAAACACCAACAAAAAAATCACCATCGTGCTCTTTTACAGGAGGCTGGGTCCTTTCACCTCTGGCGGACTAATTGGTAGGGGTTGCTCTTACAGGCCAAGTGTGCTTCTAACTTAATAGTAGATGTGGTCTCTAGTTGCCATGGCAATGGCAAGAGTATAATATTTCCCCATTTGGAATTTAATAAAGCTAGCTTTTACCTGAAGAACAGCATTTCAAGATAACATGAAAGTCAGTTATTTGAGAAAAAGGAAAGAATTTTATTTGGTTTCAAAAACTCCAGAGTCACAGAATGTGCACATGTACTTGGTGCTGTGCTTGTGCACACACACACACATACATACACACAGAGCACTCTAAGCCACCTCAATTTGAAAGGTACTGTGGTTCTTCAGAGAACTTTCGAGAGCTTCCTTCCTCATTAATATATAGCTTAGGTTTTAAGTGTCCTGTGAAAATCATGCTATTCTCAGAAACATACACTACAAAGTATCAAAAGCCTAAAAGAGCAGCTTGTTCCTACACAGAGCACTGGTAAGAGGCTGGCTAAAAGAAGTCTCATTTCCGACGGGTGCTTTTAGGTTTTCAGTGCTCTTATGTTGTACATGTTAAGTCTGATTATTAAACTATTTGGAGGTAGTGTTTGGTAAGATGAAAGAATGTTACTTGCCACAAGTTAGAGACATCTTGAGGGATCTGAATACCAAAAAAGTAGGGAAAATAGGGCACGTGACATAATAGCGAGTTTCAAAAATAGGCAATTATTTTATGAGTATAGGTTTTGGATATTAAGAACGTCAGAAAGGGAATTTAATGCGAAGGAAAATTTTAAAAAACAGTAAAGCCGTTTATTTCCCTTGACTGTATAGTTCATATCTGTCCATTTTCTTGGGAGCTCAATACCAAACTAAATGAAAATATTTACTGAGCAGTACTGCTTGTCTGACACTGTATTTGGTGCCATGAATAAAGCACAGGCCTTTTGTTCAAGGAGTTTACAACTGAATGGAAAATGGATATTGGGAGCAGAAAGAAGCAATACATAAAAGCACAAGGTAGAGTAAGATAAGGCAAAGAAACGAGTTGCTTGGTGGGTGCAGCAAACGTTTCATAAAGGTGATGATTAAAATTCTGCTACTTAAAAGCTGGCATATTGTCTTATACAAGTCTGTACCACTGGTGCATAGCAAAGTAACAGGCATTTGATGACTCTAAGTGTTTAAATGAAATAGTAAATGAAAACAAAATGAACGAATATATAAATGAACAAATTAGAAGTGACTTTTGTGCGTATGTCAAATTTTGTGACATATCTAAGTTTCACTCCTTATTTCAAAAAATATCTAGTAGGGACTTGGTAGAAAATTGAATTCAAATAAAGATGGTTCAAATAAAGAGAAATATATATTTTCATTGGGCAGGGGAGGGGATTACTAGAATACCTACTTTGCACAATTCTGCCCTTGTGGGTCAACGTGCATTTTGACCATTTGCCATGGGACAGTATTTCCTTGATTTATAAACATGGATTTTCAATTCTCAATAGGGGAACATAGAACAATAAGGCTTAGATCATGCTATTTGTACTAGATTGTTTATAAAACATATCAAAAGAAAAAGAGAGTGAAACCTTGTAAGGCCTTTAAATTTTGTGTTATGTTATGGGAACATTTGCATAATTGTTTCTTTGTAGAATCTTTGCAAGGCCACTTCTCACTGAGCCAGATGAGAAAGGAAAAGTTGGATGTTGCCACTCTTAATTATCTTGACTATAAAAGACAGGAACATGTCATTTTGTGTGTCCAGGTAGTGTCAGTGGACATTGACCATAGATATATTTATTTACTTATGCTTAAACTCCAGGAAAGAGGGCTCTGGAATAAAAGAACTAAGCAATCAATACTGGTAATATCAGGTAATATCTGATTTGTAAACTGTTTTGAATAGAATATAAAAAGGTTCTGTGGATAATCCCTTTTGTATGCTATCTTATCTTGAAATTCAGACATTTCATACTTTGTTTTATAAAAAGATCTTATCAATTAGCTTGGCACCTTAAACAGGAGAAGAAGGTCTCCTTGATCTTAGTGAAAAATTCCCTTAAATAGTATGCTGTGAAAACAAACAAACCAAAGGATTTGAGATGGGGGAAGGGAAAAGAGTCCAGCCAAAGAGAAGTGTAAGGGCAGAGACATGAGGCTGGGAATGTGGCTTATGCCACAAGAAGCACAGAATGCAGTTCCCTTTGTCTAATATCTGATCCTCAGAGGTTAGTGTACATAGCAAACACTAGGTAGCTTACTGAAGATAAACATTTCTATACTCCACCTAAGAGACTGTATATGGAAGATGTGGGTAGAGTCTAGGAAACTGCCTTTTAACAAATATCTCCAGGAATGTTTTAAATCTTTTGAGAACAATAAGAACTTTACTTTCAAATTTTAGTGGCATGTTTTTTTTTTTAAATATCTATTTATGTTAAACATAGAGTGTGGATGTTCTCACCTGCATAGGTAGGTCCAGCTGGTCATGCACATGTATGAAGCATGCTGGTGTTACCGAAAGTAAGGGTCTGGCTGCTTGCCACTCAAAAGCTAATAAGGAACCAATGTTGGTGGAAAGGAAAGTTTGCTTTATTTTGGATACTGGAAACTGGGGGGGAGGGCGGACTTCTGTCCAAAGGTCAACTCCCCCCCACTGACAATCAGGGGGCAAGAGCTTTTATAGACAGAGGGAGGGGGATACATGGAGAAACAGAACAGTCAGCTCTGACGGTCATCTTGAAATTGGTCATATGGTGGTCTGACTAGTGACCTTTGATTTTTCTAGGTACAGTTAATCTTTAGTTCCAGGGTTGGTTTGTTTCCATTTTTTCGAGGCAAATTCTCAGAATTGTGGCTGCTAATGTCATGGCTACAGCCTGGTCACCATGTAGTTAACTTCTTCCACCTCATAGGGTTTTCAGTATCAACAAGACAGCTCACAGGATATGGCTCAGAATATTATCTATAGCCCTTCAGAAGAAACTAAATGTCCTTAACTATGCTTAATGACTAACCTATTATTAGTTAGTCTTGTTGGGCTGTTTTCCTCTGCTTCTGCATTTTCTCACTTCTCCTATTAAACTTATTCTTTGGCTAAAATTTTTCCACAGACAAAAGGCCGGTGGAGGACTTGGTGGGAAAGAACCCAAGGGTCCTGCTCCATTTCACTGGGTGTATGGCAGTGGGATGTGGGGTGGACAGCGGGAGTTGGAGGCTTCAGATTCTGGTTAAGGAAGCAGCTGTTACATAGCTCCAGCCAATTGTTAATGTGGTCATGATTAATTTCCTCATTTAAACGATTGTGTGTGAGCCAAACTGACATCTCTGAGGGTTGGAGATTGACCATGAAAGGCTTCTGTTCAACTGCTACCTAGAGTTTAGCTGTAGGTGGATTTGGAAAACAGGAAAGAGAGGAGGCTACAGAAATTGACTGGCTTCATGAAATTGCAGGACTCAATGTTAGTACTTAATTTGTAGGCAGTGGGGAGCCACTGGAGACTGGTGAGCTGAGGGATGACATATACAGTAGTCGTTTCTAACTTGGCGGTTGGATTCCCAATTGAGGAGGCAATTTGTTGTAATGGAATGAACACTGGGTTTAGTGACAAAAAGCTCCCCTTTGTGTCCCAGTTATGCCACTTATTTCTTGATTGAATAAAGGAAGGCTACTTAATTTCTGTGAGTTTTTATTTCACTTCTCTGTAAAATGAGCAAATAGGTTTGTTGTGAGGATCAAACAACCTATGACAAGGGATCTACAGCTTGTTAAATGATATTCAGATATATTTTTCTAGAGTTTTTGGTCAAAGGGAATAGAGATTGGAATCTCAGGAATAGCATTGGGACCCCACAGTAATGGCCAAGGAGAGAGGGTGACTTTCATGTTTACATAATGGTCAGGCTGATGGCATAATTCGGGAGACTAAGGAGGATGAGCAAATTCCTCTGGAAACCCCTCTGCTATACTCTATGTGGGTGACAGAAGAGAGAACACTGAAAAAAGACTAGAACCACAGATAAGCATCTGCTGTACCACCTGGGAAGTGCTTTCCTGTAAGTTCTGTGGGTGAATCCCAGCGTGGCTGGGAGTACAAAATCACTAATGACCACCTTCAGGTCACCATGGGCCGTTTAGCTATCTAAGTCTCTACAGCAGTATTGCTCGCAGGTTCAAAACCTGGCCTATGGATTCAGATGGACCTGAGTGAGAATCTTGGCTCTGCTATTTATTAGCTTAGGCAAGTGACTGAGACTCTATGACTCAGTTGCTCAACTGTAAAATAAGAAGAGGCATAAGACCTTAGCAGTGTTGTGAAGGTAAAACAAAATGATACACATAAGACATTTAGCAAAATGTCCTTCATAAAATGTACTTAAAAATAGTTGTTATTTAGGGCTTCCCTGGTGGCGCAGTGGTTGAGAGTCCGCCTGCTGATGCAGGGGACGCGGGTTCGTGCCCCGGTCCGGGAAGATCCCACATGCCGCGGAGTGGCTGGGCCCGTGAGCCATGGCCGCTGAGCCTGCGCTTCCGGAACCTGTGCTCCGCAACGGGAGAGGCCACAACAGTGAGAGGCCCGCGTACCGCAAAACAAGCAAACAAACAAACAAACAAACAAAAATAGTTGTTATTTATATCGGTGAAATCATTCTTCTTCACCTCATCTGCATAATTTGAAAACTTAATCACTATATGCGCACATACGCACATACGCACATACACACTATACACACACATATGCACAAACACACATGTACACACATACACACATATGCACTATATGCACACACACATACACACATACACACTATACACACACACCATATGCACACACACACATATGCACACACACTATAAACACATGCACATACACACGTACACACTATGCACACATACACACATACACACATACTATATGCACACACACATACGCACATACTCACATAAGCACATACACACATACTCACCATACGCACACACACACATACACCCTATATGCACACACACGTACACACATACACACTATATGCACACACAACACACATGCACACATACACACTATACACACACATCCACATATACACACTATATGCACACATGCATATACACACATACTCACATATGCACATACATACAAACACACATACTCTCACACACGTCAGCCTCATATACTAGTTTGGATAGTTTGGGGGTATTAAGGAATCAGAAAATTGGGCTGGTTCATTTATAATTTGGAAGCGCACCACAGCCATGGAGTTAAATAAAAAATGCTAAACATATATACATATGTATATTTAAATCTCTGTGTCTCATAAAAACTCAAAATAAGAGTAGAGAGATATATTTTTAAAACCATAAACCTATGTGGATAAAGAAAACAAAAGAGGCAACAGCAGTAACACTATAGTGGAATCGAGGAAGCAGATGGCAAGTAGTAACTTACTCAGCAGACAAAACAATGGCAACAAAACAAAAAAATGGAAATGATTCTAATAGTGAGTTTGGGAGGGAGATATTGCATACACAGTTAAGTTGATTTTTTCACCATAACCTTATTAGGGTTCAAAGATTGGCAGCCCCAGTACTTCTGAATGTGAAAGTGCATGTAGGGCTAGAAAGAGAAGGTTTGATTGAGAGTTCCCATGAGAAGCAGTGAGATGCTCAGATTATTTTTTTTTATCCAGTGCTCTGGATCATTGATTTTTCCTCAACTAGTCAAAAGATTGAAGATTTGTCCTTTAGACAGATTGATCCAGAGACTCTGGAGTCATGACATCAGGCACTACTATGGGTGAAGGCTCTATTCCAGAAAAAGTGCTTTGAAGTAAAGCCAAAAATTAAATGGCTACATTATCTCTCTATATATATATCTAATAATGGTTACATTATTCTACATTATCCTTCCCTTAGTTTGCTCCCATGTTTGCAGATTGGAGATATTATTTCAGAGGAAACTGACCAGTTCAAGGGAAAATAACTACAGACACTGACATTTGAGGGACCCCAGGAAATGACCAAGCAGATCAGCTATATCAAGACTTACCAGTTGAGAAGCCCACTGCCCACCTCACACACAGAGAGATTCCAGTTAGCTTTGTAGCACCCCCATTCTTGAGTAGATATACAAAGAAGGAAGTCTCGAATGTAAAAAAATATCAGCCCAAACTAACAAAGAAATAGGAAAAAATAAGGAACATAGAGGAAACAGAAGATTCACAGAAAGTGAAAAAAAACCTCAAAACCTAATTAGTATATTTAGATAAGAAAAATGCCTACTTGAAATGAAAAGAAAGAGAGAGAATAATTGACAGAATTAATACCACCAATATCAGCTCAAGTATCACCAATTCAGGACAATGCCTAGGGTTGTGGAGTAGTCTGCCTTTCGTCTTCCCCAGAAGATGTCTTCTTTGTACCTTTCCACCTGGGCCAGAGGGTGAATGTAAGGGGTTAAAAGGGATTCTTATAAAACTTGTGAATAGCTGGGTGCAATGGCCTGAGGATATGGGTCATTTTCACCCACGGCAAGCAGGGTAAGTCATTATTAACATATGATGAACAGACTAGGAAAAGCACGTGGCACAGATGAAATATTGTCATGTACCCATCAAAGGAGTTCATTAGTCAGTAGTTGCTCTTCCCACCTGGGAGATGTGCTTTGTGTGGAACTGAACAATTGTACTACAGGGGGCCGGGGTGGGGGGCGATTACAGGAGTGGTAGGGGGAGAATGTTGAGAATTATCTAAACAAAACCTGAAGACTTCCTCCCAAGTCTCCTTTCATGTCTATTATCTACATGCATTGCTTGGCCTCAGTTCCTAGAATACACAATTGACAATTGACAATTTAATTGACAGGTATTGAGTGGTATAACTTAATGGAATCTATCAGGTATCTGGGAGGCACTGAGATATAGTAATATCATGAGAAGAGGCTGGAATGACTACTGGCTCTCCCTTCTGCTTCATAGATACTGGTGGAGTATCCAGCACTGTAACAAAATAGCAGTAGCAAAGCAGGCAGCTACCAGTGAAAGAAGCACCCCAACTTGGAGACTTCCCAGGAGCCAATCCTTTTTGAGGGATCCAAATAGAGACAATTATTATGCATCCCACCACAGCCTCCCAAGGTTTCAGGTTTCATGGAAATAGACAGGTATTTCTTCCCATTGCCATCATGTCTTCAGTCACTTTACTTCCTGTGATGGTCAGCGTGTACTCATTTACACCCATACTATGATGGTTGGAGTGGGTCAGCCCAATATTCCGCTGGCAGGATATCTGGACAAGAAGCACAGTATAGCAGGAAACAGAGTAAAGGTAAATGCATATGTTCCTGCCACAGTGGGACACAAATCCCCAACCAGAAGATGGTAGTGATAACAGGTAGCGTCCACTCACATTCTGGCACAGGATGCTGCCCAGATTTCTAACAGCCTAAGACTGACTAAGAAGTGAAAGAGGACTGTGTGAGGGGACCTCCATGTTGGGCTGCTCCCACAGCCTGACTCTTTGGTTGCTAACAGACAGATGAGAACAGATTGATCCCTGGAGGGGACCGGCTAGATTTTGGCATCCAACCAGCTTACCAGTTAGTGAGCAGAATCTGGTTAGAACACTTTTCACCATTCTATAGTCCTCATTTTCTGTAGAAGATATAAATGGCAATCATAGACTTTAGCTGCATGCTGGGTGATGTAGAGTTCTGTGACCAAGGATTGAAGGGGCTCTATTTTCAGACTGAACCATGTCTGCATATACCAATGGGAACCAGAGTTGTCTCACAGATCCAACAGGTGTAGAGTGTAAGGGGGCATCCCCAGCTTGACAAGCAGTGCTTCCTTCTCAATGTTGAGGTTATCAGAGGACTCTAAAGTCCAAGGAGACAGTTTTAACAGTGGAACTAGCCTATTAGACTAAATTTTATACTATACTAATATCAAAAGGATGGTGTACAAGTTTAGTGTCCCATTCATCCCTGTCTTCCAGAGGGTCCACACCTCCTTTAATGTTCCTCCTGTAAATGTACTCATGTATCACTTTGACTGTGGGGAGTGTCCACAAGCTAATATTTTTTGAGTTGTATGGATCAATTCATCATGTTTGATCTGTCAATCTAAAAAATTCATAACTAAGTATTTTCAGAAAGGAGCTATCTGTGGAGGCCACCCTAATGATTTTGTTGATTTACATGGTCTCCCATGGGGACCTCCTTCAATTGGATGGAGGCACAGTCACGGTGGTCAAAGTACTTAGACTCCTTTGCTTCCTTTCACCAGTGCTTTTAGTGTACTAGCAACATACTGTCCCAACAGCAGGGCACATGAAGATAGGATCTTAGCAAAAATGTGGTTCACCACTGCCCATTTCATTCCAGAGTGGCACATAGGGATATATCTAATAGGGTCATGCATCAGACTCTAAGAGATGGACCACAGCTCTTGGACTGGGGAATGTTAAACTACATCATGAGAAAAGAATACCCTCCCTCTGGGATAAAGGGCTGGGACCCAACAGCAATTTCACAAGGGACCTTGACATTGTTCTGCTACTTCATCATTTATTGGTAGCAAAAATACTAGTTAGTTTCCTGGCACAGTCAGAAAGCTGAGGTTAAAGCCTCAAGATTATAGCAACGTAAAATGGCAGAAACATGGCCTTGACTCCTGATGCTCCATTTCAGCACTCATGGATGGGGAAGCACCAAACCCTTCCCTGCATGACCAAAGTATCCAAAGCCTTGAGATTGAAGCTACCTGTTGTGGCAAATCAGTGGCTTCTAGTCTTGATCTATTGAAGGATGAATTGCCTTAATCACTCAATTACAGTCAGTTTCCATAAGGCTATGTGGGAGACCCAGAGGCCATCCTGCAGGGGATCCATCAAATTAATCCTTATCTCGCACTGACTGACATGCATCTCAATCTCAACATGTCCAAAAACAAAAATCCTTAAATTCTCCCCACTAAAACCTAACTACTCTATAGTCTTCCTCAACTTGGCTACTTACAATTCTATCCTCCCAAAGAGTTTGTAGTCATCTTTGACTTCATCTTTTCTCTCACATTTCACATCCAATCAAATGGCAATTATCATTGATTCCCCTTTAAGAATACATCGAGAACTGAACAACTGTTCATTGTCTTCATTGTCTGAGCGACCATCCGTTCTCGCCTGGTATAATAGTTTCCTAGGACTGCTACACACTGAGTGGCTTAAACAACAGAAATTCCTTGTCTCACAATTCCAGAGACTGTCCGTCAAACATCAATGGTTGGCTCCTTCTGAAAGCTGTGCGGGAGAATCTGTTCCATGTCTCTCTCTTAGATTTTGTAGCTTTATAAGTATTCTTTGGGTAATAGATGCATTATCCCGATCTCTGTCTTCTTGCTCACATGGTATTCTCCCGATGTGCATGTCTGTGTCCAAACTATTCCTCTTTATTTTTTTATTTCTTTTTATTAGTTTCTGCTTTATAACAAAGTGAATCAGTCATACATATACATCTGTTCCCATATCCCTTCCGTCTTGTGTCTCCCTCCCTCCCACCATCCCCATCCCACCCCTCCAGGCGGTCACAAAGCACTGAGCTGATCTCCCTGTGCTATGCGGCTGCTTCCCACTAGCAATCTACCTTACGTTTGGTAGTGTATATATATCCATGCCTCCCTCTCGCTTTGTCACAGTTTACCCTTCCCCCTCCCCATATCTTCAAGTCCATTCTCAATAAGGTCTGTGTCCTTATTCCTGTTTTACCCCTAGGTTCTTCATGACATTTTTTTCCTTAAATTCCATATATATGTGTTAGCATATGGTATTTGTCTTTCTCTTTCTGACTTACTTCACTCTGTATGACAGACTCTAGGTCTATCCACCTCATTACAAATAGCTCAGTTTCGTTTCTTTTTATGGCTGAGTAATATTCCATTGTATATATGTGCCACATCTTCTTTATCCATTCATCCAATGCTGGATACTTAGGTTGTTTACATATCCGGGCTATTGTGAATAGAGCTGCAATGAACATTTTGGTACATGTCTCTTTTTGAATTATGGTTTTCTCAGGGTATACGCCTAGCAGTGGGATTGCTGGGTTATATGGTAGCTCTATTTGTAGTTTTTTAAGGAACCTCCATACTGTTCTCGATAGAAGCTGTACAAATTCACATTCCCACCAGCAGTGCAAGAGTGTTCCCTTTCCTCCACACCCTCTCCAAAATTTATTGTTTCTAGATTTTTTGATGATGGTCATTCTGACTGGAGTGAGATGATATCTCATTGTAGTTTTGATTTGCATTTCTCTAATGATTAATGATGTTGAGCATTCTTTCATGTGTTTGTTGGCAGTCTGTATATCTTCTTTGGAGAAATGTCTATTTAGGTCTTCTGCCCATTTTTGGATTGGGTTGTTTGTTTTTTTGCTATTGAGCTGCATGAGCTGCTTATAAATTTTGGAGATTAATCCTTTGTCAGTTGCTTCATTTGCAAATATTTTCTCCCATTCTGAGGGTTGTCTTTTGGTCTTGTTTATGGTTTTCTTGGCTGTGCAAAAACTTTGAAGTTTCATTAGTTCCCATTTGCTTATCTTTGTTTTTATTTCCATTTCTCTAGGAGGTGGGTCCAAAAGGATCTTGCTGTGATTTATGTCATAAAGTGTTCTACCTATGTTTTCCTCTAAGAGTTTGATACTTTCTGGCCTTACATTTAGGTCTTCAATCCATTTTGAGCTTAATTTTGTGTATGGTGTTAGGGAGTGATCTAATCTCATACTTGTACATGTCCCTGTCCAGTTTTGCCATCACCACTTATTGAAGAGGTTGTCCTTTCTCCACTGTACATTCCTCCCTCCTTTATCAAAGATAAGTTGACCATATGTGCATGGGTTTATCTCTGGGCTTTCTATCCTGTTTCATTGATCTATCTTTCTGTTTTTGTGCCAGTACCACACTGTCTTGATTACTGTAGCTTTGTAGTATAGTCTGAAGTCAGGGAGCCTGATTCCTCCAGCTCTGTTTTTCGTTCTCAAGATGTTTTAGCTATTTGGGGTCTTTTGTTTTTCCAAACAAATTTTGAAATATTTTGTTCTAGTTCTGTGAAAAATGCCAGTGGTAGTTTGATAGGGATTGCATTGAATCTGTAGATTGCTTTGGGTAGTAGAGTCATTTTCACAATATTGATTCTTCCAATCCAGGAACATGGTATATCTCTCCATCTATTTGTATCACTTTAATTACTTTCATCAGTGTCTTATAATTTTCTGCATACAGGTCTTTTGTCTCCTTAGGTAGGTTTATTCCTAGATATTTTATTCTATTTGTTGCAGTGGTAAATGGGAGTGTTTTCTTGATTTCACTTTCAGATTTTTCATCATTAGTGTACAGGAATGCCAGAGATTTCTGTGCATTAATTTTGTATCCTGCTACTTTACCAAATTCATTGATTAGCTCTAGTAGTTTTCTGGTAGCATCTTTAGGATTCTCTATGTTTAGTATCATGTCATCTGCAAACAGTGACAGCTTTACTTCTTCTTTTCCAATTTGGATTCCTTTTATTTTCTTTTCTTCTCTGATTGCTGTGGCTAAAACTTCCAAAACTATGTTGAATAAGAGTGGTGAGAGTGGGCAGCCTTGTCTTGTTCCTGATCTTAGTGTAAATGCTTTCAGTTTTTCACCATTGAGGATGATGTTGGCTGTGGGTTTGTCATATATGCCCTTTATCATGTTGACGAAAGTTCCCTCTATGCCTACTTTCTGCATGGTTTTTTATCATAAATGGGTGTTGAATTTTGTCGAAAGCTTTCTCTGCATCTATTGAGATGATCATATGGTTTTTTTCCTTCAATTTGTTAATATGGTGTATCATGTTGATTGATTTACGTATATTGAAGAATCCTTGCATTCCTGGAATAGAGCCCACTTGATCATGGTGTATGATCCTTTTAATGTGCTGTTGGATTCTGTTTGCTAGTATTTTGTTGAGGATTTTTGCATCTATGTTCATCAGTGATATTGGCCTGTAGTTTTCTTTCTTTGTGACATCCTTGTCTGGCTTTGGTATCAAGGTGATGGTGGTCTCGTACAATGAGTTTGGGAGTGTTCCTTCCTCTGATATTGTTTGGAAGAGTTTGAGATGGATGGGTGTTAGCTCTTCTCTAAATGTTGGATAGAATTCGCCTGTGAAGCCATCTGGTCCTGGGCTTTTGTTTGTTGGAAGATTTTTTTTTCTTTATTTATTAGTTTCTGCTTTATAACAAAGTGAATCAGTCATACATATACATCTGTTCCCACATCCCTTCCCTCATGCTTCTCCCTCCCTCCCACCCTCCCCATACCACCCCTCCAGGCGGTCACAAAGCACCAAGCTGATCTCCCTGTGCTATGCGGCTGCTTCCCACTATCTATCTACCTTATGTTTGGTAGTGTATATATGTCCATGCCTCTCTTTCGTTTTGTCACAGCTTACCCTTCCCTCTCCCCATATCCTCAAGTCCATTCTCAACTAGGTCTGTGTCTTTATTCCCGTTTTACCCCTAGGTTCTTCATCACATTTTTTTTTTAATTCCATATATATGTGTTAGCATACGGTATTTGTCTTTCTTTTTCTGACTTACTTCACTCTGTATGACAGACTCTAGGTCTATCCACCTCATTGCAAATAGCTCAGTTTCGTTTCTTTTTATGGCTGAGTAATATTCCATTGTATATATGTGCCACATCTTCTTTATCCATTCATCCAATGCTGGATACTTAGGTTGTTTACATATCCGGGCTATTGTGAATAGAGCTGCAATGAACATTTTGGTACATGTCTCGTTTTGAATTATGGTTTTCTCAGGGTATATGCCTAGTAGTGGGATTGCTGGGTCATATTATAGTTCTTTTTTAGTTTTTTAAGGAACCTCCATACTGTTCTCCATAGTGGCTGTACCAATTCACATTCCCACCAGCAGTGCAAGAGTGTCCCCTTTTCTCCACACCCTCTCCAGCATTTATTGTTTCTAGATTTCTTGATGATGGCCATTCTGACTGGTGTGAGATGATATCTCATTGTAGTTTTGATTTGCATTTCTCTAATGATTAATGATGTTGAGCATTCTTTCATGTGTTTGTAGGCAGTCTGTATATCTTCTTTGGAGAAATGCCTATTTAAGTCTTCTGCCCATTTTTGGATTGGCTTGTTTGTTTTTGTGCTATTGAGCTGCATGAGCTGTTTATAAATTTTGGAGATTAATCCTTTGTCAGTTGCTTCATTTGCAAATATTTTCTCCCATTCTGAGGAATGTCTTTTGGTCTTCTTTATGGTTTCTTTTGCTGTGCAAAAGCTTTGAAGTTTCATTTGGTCCCATTTGTTTATCTTTGTTTTTATTTCCATTTCTCTAGGAGGTGGGTCCAAAAGGATCTTGCTGTGATTTATGTCAAAGAGTGTTCTACCTATATTTTCCTGTAAGAGTTTGATAGTTTCTGGCCTTACATTTAGGTTTTAATCCATTTTGAGCTTATTTTTGTATATAGTGTTAGGGAATGATCTAATCTCATACTTTTACATGTCCCTGTCCAGTTTTGCCATCACCACTTATTGAAGAGGCTGTCCTTTCTCCACTGTGCATTCCTGCCTCCTTTATCAAAGATAAGTTGACCATATGTGCGTGGGTTTATCTCTGGGCTTTCTATCCTGTTCCATTGATCTATCTTTCTGTGTTTGTGCCAGTACCACACTGTCTTGATTACTGTAGCTTTGTAGTATAGTCTGAAGTCAGTGAGCCTGTTTCCTCCAGCTCAGTTTTTCGTTCTCAAGATTGTTTTAGCTATTTGGGGTCTTTTGTTTTTCCAAACAAATTTTGAAATTTTTTGTTCTAGTTCTGTGAAAAATGCCAGTGGTAGTTTGATAGGGATTGCATTGAATCTGTAGATTGCTTTGGGTAGTAGAGTCATTTTCACAATATTGATTCTTCCAATCCAGGAACATGGTATATCTCTCCATCTATTTGTATCATCTCTAATTCCTTTCATCAGTGTCTTATAATTTTCTGCATACAGGTCTTTTGTCTCCTTAGGTAGGTTTATTCCTAGATATTTTATTCTTTTTGTTGCAATGGTAAATGGGAGTGTTTTCTTGATTTCACTTTCAGATTTTTCATCATTAGTGTACAGGAATGCCAGAGATTTCTGTGCATTAATTTTGTATCCTGCTACATTACCAAATTCATTGATTAGTTCTAGTAGTTTTCTGGTAACATCTTTAGGATTCTCTATGTTTAGTATCATGTCATCTGCAAACAGTGACAGCTTTACTTCTTCTTTTCCAATTTGGATTCCTTTTATTTCCTTTTCTTCTCTGATTGCTGTGGCTAGAACGTCCAAAACTAGGTTAAATAAGAGTGGTGAGAGTGGGCAGCCTTGTCTTGTTCCTGATCTTAGTGTAAATGCTTTCAGTTTTTCACCATTGAGGATGATGTTGGCTGTGGGTTTGTCATATATGGCCTTTATCATGTTGAGGAAAGTTCCCTCTATGCCTACATTCTGCAGGGTTTTTATCATAAATGGGTGTTGAATTTTGTCGAAAGCTTTCTCTGCATCTATTGAGATGATCATATGGATTTTCTCCTTCAACTTGTTAATATGGTGTATCACATTGATTGATTTGCGTATACTGAAGAATCCTTACATTCCTGGAATAAACCCCACTTGATCATGATGTATGATCCTTTTAATGTGCTGTTGGATTCTGTTTGCTAGTATTTTGTTGAGGATTTTTGCATCTATGTTCATCAGTGATATTGGTCTGTAGTTTTCTTTCTTTGTGACATCCTTGCCTGGTTTTGGTATCAAGGTGATGGTGGCCTCATAGAATGAGTTTGTGAGTGTTCCTTCCTCTGAAATTGTTTGAAAGAGTTTGAGAAGGATGGGTGTTAGCTCTTCTCTAAATGTTGGATAGAATTCACCTGTGAAGCCATCTGGTCCTGGGCTTTTGTTTGCTGGAAGATTTTTAATCACAGTTTCAATTTCAGTGCTTGTGATTGGTCTATTCATATTTTCTATTTCTTCCTGATTCAGTCTTGGCAGGTTGTGCATTTCTAAGAATTTGTCCATTTCTTCCAGGTTGTCCATTTTATTGGCATAGAGTTGCTTGTAGTAATCTCTCATGATCTTTTGTATTTCTGCAGTGTCAGTTGTTACTTCTCCTTTTTCATTTCTAATTCTATTGATTTGAGTCTTCTCCTTTTTTTACTTGATGAGTCTGGCTAATGGTTTATCAATTTTGTTTATCTTCTCAAAGAACCAGCTTTTAGTTTTATTGATCTTTGCTATCGCTTCCTTCATTTCTTTTTCATTTATTTCTGATCTGATCTTTATGATTTCTTTCCTTCTGCTAGCTTTGGGGGTTTTTTGTTCTTCTTTCTCTAATTGCTTTAGGTGCAGGGTCAGGTTGTTTGCTCAAGATGTTACCTGTTTCTTAAGGTTGGATTGTATTGCTATAAACTTCCCCCTTAGAACTGCTTTTGCTGCGTCCCATGGGTTTTGGGCCGTCGTGTCTCCAGTGTCATTTGTTTCTAGGTATTTTTTAATTTCCTCTTTGATTTCTTCAGTGATCACTTCGTTATTGAGTAGTGTATTGTATTGTCTCCATGTGTTTGTATTTTTTACAGATCTTTTCCTGTAATTGATGTCTAGTCTCATAGCATTGTGGTCGGAAAAGATACTTGATACAATTTCAATTTTCTTAAATTTACCAAGGCTTGATTTGTGACCCAAGATATGATCTATCCTGGAGAATGTTCCATGAGCACTTGAGAAAAATGCGTATTCTGTTGTTTTTGGATGGAATGTCCTATAAATATCAACGAAGTCCATCTTGTTTAATGTATCATTTAAAGCTTGTGTTTCCTTATTTATTTTCATTTTGGATGATCTGTCCATTGGTTAAATTGGTGTGTTGAAGCCCCTACTATGAGTGTGTTACTGTCGATTTCCCTTTTATGGCTGTTAGTATTTGCCTTATGTATTGAGGTGCTCCTATGTTGGGTGCATAAATATTTACAATTGTTATATCTTTTCTTGGATCGATCCCTTGATCATTATGTAGTGTCCTTCTTTGTCTCTTCTAATAGTCTTTATTTTAAAGTCTATTTTGTCTGATATAAGAATTGCTACTCCAGCTTTCTTTTGATTTCCATTTGCATGGAATATCTTTTTCCATCCCCTTACTTTCAATCTGTATGTGTCTCTAGGTCTGAAGTGTGTCTCTTGTAGACAGCATATATATGGGTCTTGTTTTTGTATCCACTCAGCCACTCTGTGTCTTTTGGTGGGAGCATTTAGTCCATTTACTTTTAAGGTAATTATCGATATGTATGTTCCTATTCTCATTTCCTTAATTGTTTTGTGTTTGTTATTGTAAGTATTTTCCTTCTGTTGTGTTTCTTGCCTAGAGAAGTTCCTTTAGCATTTGTTGTAAAGCTGGTTTGGTGGTGCTGAACTCTCTCAGCTTTTGCTTGTCTGTAAACATTTTAATTTCTCCATCAAATCTGAATGAGATCCTTGCTGGGTAGAGTAATCTTGGTTGCAGGTTTTTCTCCTTCATCACTTTAATTATGTCCTGCCACTCTCTTCTGGCTTGTAGAGTTTCTGCTGAGAGATCAGCTGTTAACCTGATGGGGATTCCCTTGTGTGTTATTTGTTGTTTTTCCCTTGCTGCTTTTAATATGATTTCTTTGTGTTTAATTTTTGACAGTTTGATTTATATGTGTCTTGGTATATTTCTCCTTGGATTTATTCTGTATGGGACTCTCTGTGCCTCCTGGACTTGATTAACTATTTCCTTTCCCATATTAGGGAAGTTTTCAACTATAATTTCTTCAAATATTTTCTCAGTCCCTTTTTCTCTTCTTCCTCTGGCACCCCTATAATTCGAATGTTGGTGCTTTTAATGTTGTCCCAGAGGTCTCTGAGACTGTCCTCTGTTCTTTTCATTCTTTTTTCTTTATTTTGCTCTGCATCAGTTATTTCCACTATTTTACCTTCCACCTCACTTATCCATTCTTCTGCCTCAGTTATTCTGCTATTGATCCCATCTAGAGTATTTTTCATTTCATTTATTGTGTTTTTATCCATTGCTTGTTTCATCTTTAGTTCTTCTAGGTCCTTGTTAACTGTTTCTTGCATTTTGTCTATTCTGTTTCCAAGATTTTGGATCATCTTTACTATCATTATTCTGAATTCATTTTCAGGTAGACTGCCTATTTCTTCTTCATTTGTTAGGTCTGGTGGTTTTTTATCTTGCTCCTTCACCTGCTGTGTGTTTTTCTGTCTTCTCATTTTGCTTATCTTACTGTGTTTGGGGTCTTCTTTTTGCTGTCTGCAGGTTCGTAGTTCCCATTGTTTTTGGTGTCTTTCCCTAGTGGTTAAGGGTGTTTCAGTGGGTTGTGTAGGCTTCCTGGTGGAGGGGACTAGTGCCTGTGTTCTGGTGGATGAGGCATGATCTTGTCTTTCTGGTGGACACATCCACGTCTGGTGGTGTGTTTTGGGGTGTCTGTGGCCTTATTATGTTTTTAGGCAGCCTCTCTGCTATTGGGTGGAGTTGTGTTCCTGCCTTGCAAGTTGCTTGGCATAGGGTGGCCAGCACTGTAGCTTGCTGGTCATTGAGTGAAGCCTGGTGCTCGTGTTGAGATGGAGATCTCTGGGAGATTTTTGCCATTTGATATTATGTAGACCTGGGAGGTCTCTTTTGGCCCAGTTTCCTGAAGTTGGCTCTCCCACCTCAGAGGCACAGCAGTGACTCCTGGCTCCAGCACCAAGAGTCTTTCATCATTCCAGCTCAGAATAAAAGGGAAAAAAAGTAGAAAGAAAGAATTAGTAGAAGAAAGAAAGAAAGAAAGAAAGAAGGGAGGGAGGGACGAGGGAGAGAGGGAGGGAGGAAAGAAAGAAAGAAAGAATGAAAAGAGGGAGGGTGGAGGGAGGGAGGAAGGATGGAAGGTAGGTAAAAGAGAGAGAAGATAAAGTAAAATAGAATAAAGTATGATAAAATATAATCATGTTATTAAAATAAAAAAGTAATTATTAAAAAAATTAAAAACAAACATAAAACAGATGGATAGAACCCTAGGACAAATGGTGGAAGCAAAGCTATATAGACAAAATCTCACACAGAAGCCTACACATACACTTTCACAAAAAGAGAACAAGGGGAAAAAATCATAAATCTTGTTCTCAAAGTCCACCTCCTCAGTTTGGGATAATTCGTTGTCTATTCATGTATTCTACAGATGCAGGGTACATCAAGTTGATTGTGGAGCTTTAGTCTGCTGCTTCTGGGGCCGCTGGGAGAGATTTCCCTTTCTATTGTTTATTCTCACAGCTCCCGGGTCTCAGCTTTGGATTTGGCCCCGCCTCTGTGTGTAGGTCGCTGGAAGGTGTCTGTTCTTCGCTCAGACAGGACGAGGTTAAAGGAACAGCTGCTTCAGGGGCTCTGGCTCACTCAGGCCAGGGGAGGGAGGGGTACAGAGTTTGGGGCGAGCCTACGGCGGCAGAGGCTGGCGTGACATTGCACCAGCCCATGGTGCACCGTGCGCTCTCCCGGGGGAGCCGTCCCTGGATCCCGGGACCCCGGCAGTGGCGGTCTGCACAGCCTCCCCAGAAAGAGGGCATGTACAGTGACCTGCGCTCGCACACAGGCCTCTTGCCGGCATCAGCAGCAGCCCCAGTTTCCCTCGCCCATCTCTGGGGTCTGCGCTTTTAGCCGTGGCTCGTGCCCATCTCTGGAGCTCCTTTAAGCAGTGCTCTTAATCCCCTCTCCTCGCGCACCAGGAAACAAAGAGGGAAGAAAAAGTCTCTTGCCTCTTCAGCAGCTCCAAACTTTTTCCCGGACTCCCTCCCGGCTAGCCGTGGTGCACTAACCCCTTCAGGCTCTCTTCCCGCCGCCAGCCCCAGTCCTCTCCCTGCGCTGCAACTGAAACCTGAAACCCGAAACCCGAGTCTCAGCTCCCAGCCCCGACCGCCCCGGCGGCCGAGCAGACAAGCCTCTCGGGCTGGTGAGTGCTGGTCAGCACCGATCCTCTGTGCCGGAATCTCTCAGCTTTGCCCTCTGCACCCCTGTTGCTGTGCTCTCCTCTGCTACTCTGAAGTTTTCACCCTCCACCACCCGCAGTCTCCGCCCCCGAAGGGGCTTCCTAGTGTGTGGAAACCTTTCCTCCTTCACGGCTCCCTCCCACTGGTGCAGGTCCCGTCCCTATCCTTTTGTCTCTGTTTATTCTTGTTTCTTTTGCCCTATCCAGGTACGTGGGGAGTTTCTTGCCTTTTGGGGGGTCTGAGGTCTTCTGTCAGCATTCAGTAGGTGTTCTGTAGGAGTTGTTCCACGTTTAGATGAATTTCTGATGTATTTGTGGGGAGGAAGGTGATCTCCACGTCTTACTCTTCCGCCATCTTCCCCCCCGCCTCCAAACTATTCCTTTTTAAAAGGACACTGGTCATATTGGATTGGAGCCCACCCTAATGACCTCATTATAACTTGTCACCCCTGTAAATACCTACTTCCAAATGAGGTCACATTCTGAAAACTGGCGGTTATGACTTCAATAGCTTTCTGGGAGACACAATTCAACCCATAACACCTGGATTACTTGAGTAGCTTCTCAACTGGTGTCCCTGTTTCCACCCTTCTCAATACTACCTATTCTCACCTCAGCAGCCAGAGTAAAGCAGTAATGGAATTCAGTAACACTGCCCACCTCTGAGTAAAGTCCTCTCATGGCTCCCTGTCCTGTTTAGAGTAAAAACAAAGTCCTTAAGATGCCGTCCAATGTCCTATGTGATCTGATGAGAAAATCAAATGGCAATGGTCAATAGTTCCTAGGATAAAAGTTTAAAATTTCAAACTATCAAAGGATCATTATTGTTTTGCCCCTCTCTGCAAACACTCTCATTACTTTGTAGCTCTTTAGTATAGATCAGGGGTCGTCAAACCATGGCCTGTAGGTCAAATGCAACCAATCACTTGCTTTTCTAAATAAAATGTTATTGGAACTTAGACATGCTCACTTGGTTGCCTGTGGTCTATGGCTGCTTTCAGCTACAGTGATGGAGTTCCATAGTTGTAACTGATCATATGGCCAAAAAGGCCTAAAATATTTACTACCTGGTCTTTATGGAGAAAGTATGTTGACCCCTGACACAGATCTTCAATATTTTACTGCTCTAGGCAAGTATGCCAATCTCTTTTTAAATCCTAAGTGTTTTACTGAGCAAACACCAGCAGCCTCTTTCCAATTTAACCACATCAAATGCTCATTTGAAGTGTGTCACCTTATGACTTTCTTCTGGGCACTGGGAAGTCTCACTTTCCCTACTTAATTATTATGTATTCCTTGGCCTTCTCTTCTCCTGACAACCACAGTGCAAGTCCTGAAGGGCGTCTTAAATGTATTTATGTAAAGTAAGGCCTATAATTCTGAAGTTTTAAGAAACTGAGGTGTGATGACCTCTAGGCTTTGGTTGGTGAACATTTTTCTTCTTTCTTTTTTCAGAGTAGGTCTTATAAAGAGCAAAGTCTTACTTTTAAAATTTTGTGTGTGTATGTGTCTTTTCTTCCCCCCCAACAAGAGCATTGGTTTCTCAAACTATACCTCTCAGGTATTGGCTCCTGTTCATCTTGTCCTTTCTCAGTCCCCTTAAGCCCCAATGCCCCTCTTTTTTCTTTATGAATTCCCATCTCATGGCATCTCATGTCTTTGCCATGTTTTCCACCAGGATCATCCCAAATATACACATGACTCACTCCTTACTTCCTTCAAGTATTCACTCACATGTTGACTTCTCAAAAAAGACTTCTTTGACCACACCTTAAAGCTGTTATTGACACACCTGACTCTCCTGTTTCACAACATAGAACTCACCAATGTATAACATACTATACAATTTACTTTATAATTTTGTTGTTAACTGTCTTCCTTCTTGGAGTATGCACTACATAGTGAACTATACACTGTTCTGTGTCTAGAACAGTGCCAGGCATATAATAGACACTCAGTAAATATGACTGGCAGAAATTAGAATACAAACAATTCCACATACAATAACACAACACCAAACCAACAGCGTTGAGTTCAGGATCAAGGTGTAGCAAGAGTTACACATTTCTTGGCATTAATCATTCATAAAAGGGATAGTATTTACTAAGTGTTTATTAGAAACCTAGCACTCTTCTAAAACAAGAGATGTACAGCCTGCTATATTTTTCTCTTTAACACTTATCAGTCCCCGACTTTATATAATAGACATATATTTAACTTGCTTATCATCTACCTTACCTCCCCAACTTTCCTCCAAGTGGCATGCCAGCTCAGTAGAAACTATCATTCCCCCTGTTGTGTTCAATGTTCTATTCCCAGTTCTTGGAAAAGTCCCTGGCCCATGGTGGCATCAAAAGGTAACTGAGCTAGTATGATTTGTTTTTGAGGCTCTCCCCCATGTACACTATTTCATTCTTTTCCAAACTGTCCACCTTACTCCCTTTATCAGCTCTTTCCTTCCACATCTGAGGCTTTTTGGTTTAGTGTTTTGTAAAGGTGAGCAGTCTTCACCCTTTGATATAATTTATTGCAATGATATTTTTAATAGAAGCAAATATCATTTGGAGATAGTATCATTGAATCTAGTATCCTTCTCAAACTTCATAATTGCTGTTTGTTCAAAAGCAAGATATGAGTTTAATGTAGCAGTACTGATTTTCTCATGTGAATTGTAACTGGCTCTACATATTAGGGAGAAAGGTAACAAAGCTTTCTGTATTGAGTGCCCACTCGGAGTCAGCTTCATCACATAACTGAATTGTTAACTTGCATAACAACACTTTGAGCTAAATTCTACTACAAACTTTTTACACTTGAGAAACTGAATACCATGGAAGTGAAATTCCTGCTCCAAATTCATACAGCTGGTAGCGGGCAGAGCTGCATTTGCACCAAAGGCTTCCTGGCTCACGTTTTCTCATCATCCTGCTCTCCAATCCAAAGTTTCCAAAGCATTTTAAATGCCATGAATGTGTGCAAATAAAGAGAGATTTATTATAGCTAATAATAAGAGTCTCCATGAGGCCTTTAGGAAACAAAACTGGAGTGTCTAAATCAAAGAACAGTAAAAAAGGCATAATTACAATAAAAATAACATATTTTTATAACAAATATAACATACAATAAAAATATAACATGTTATAATGTATATTAACATGAAGTAATATACATTACAACTTCTGTGTTAGCTAAGAAGTGATCTACATGCCTGGGGTTAGAAGCTATGAATGAGGGAAACTGTAGCTCTTGTATTTTAGGCCAGTGTTTCTCAGACTTAAATAATGGATAAATCTAAAATAGATTTAAAATAGATGAGAACATACTGTATAGCACAGGGAACTCTACTCACTGCTCTATGGTGACTTAAATGAGAAGGAAATCCAAAAAGGCAGAGATATATGTATAGCTGATTCACTTTGCTGTACAGTATAAACTAACACAATATTGTAAAGCAAATATACTCCAATTATATATATATATATATATATATATATATATATATATATATATATATATATATATATATACATATAAAAAACAAAAAGACAAAACAAAACAAAAAACTACATGGAACTGAATTCAGCCAACGTGAATGAGCTTGAAAGATGACCTCAAGCTCCAGATGGAACCACAGCACAGGTGACACCTTGATTTTAACTTTGTGAGATTATGAACAGAGAACCCAGATGTTCTGTGCCCAGACTTCTAAGCTAAAGAACTGTGAGATAATAAATGGGTGTTGTTGACTAAGGGAGAAGAGAAAGATCTACTTTAGAGTAAAAGGCTGAAAAAAATATAGAAAGAATGAAGAAATGATGACGTTAGATAATCAAGAGTTTGCAACTATAATAATAAAAAAGTGATTCAGGCAAGCATCTCCTAAGGGGGAAAGGTTTGATTACAAACAGGTTATTTACAGCATTTCAAAATATTTCCCTGCAAATTATGTATTAATTTCAAAAGGAAAAAAGTTAATGTGGTAATGACTCCTTAATTAAATAATCAAAATATGTCAACAATAAGGAACAATCACCTGAGAAGGGTACATCATCATAATGTGTCACTTCAGCCAAAAATGCATAATTTGAATCTGAGAAACATTGGAGAAACACAATTTGGGAAGCATTCAATAAAATAATCTCCTGTATTCTTGAGAAATATCAATGTCATAAAAGACAAAGAAAGGCTGAAGAATCTTCCATATTTAAAAAATCTGGAGAGATGAGACAGCTAAAGGCAATATGTCATCCTAGACTGGGGAAAATCCTACTATAAAGGACATTATTGAGACAATGGGTAATATTGCAGTGTGGACTGTAGTTTAGATAAAAGTATTGTATCAATGTTGAATTTCCTGAATTTGATAAATGTACTCTGGTTATGTAAGAATATTCCCACTGAAGTTTTAAAGGGTAAAGGGGCATGATTAATGCAACCTACTTTCAAATGGTTCTGGTGGGAAAAAAATATTTTTTACACACATGCACACACATACACACAGCATAGTAAAGATAAAATGTTAAAATTTAGACAAATGTTAAAATTTAAAATCTGGGTAAATGGTTATGAGTGTTCTTTGTACTATTGTTACAATTTTTCTGCAAGTTAAAAATTGTTTCAAAATAAAGAGTAAAATCAGATTTTTTCAAATTAAAAGAAATCCCCTTTAAAATAAGAAAAACAAATCACCCTCTGACCTTTAGGATTTACTTGAATTTTCTTTACTGCAGCATTAGCTGACTATGCTTAAAATTTCATGTTTATTGATTTTATACAACTGAAAACAGTTTAAAATATTGAAAACCACAAAACTATAAAAATAAAATTTGTTATCAATACTTAGTGTGGTTAATGGAGATGTTTGATTACAGTAAATGTTTATTTATAAGCAATATAAAATATAACTCTGATATACAAAATGTAGGATTTTTTAGTTGGTCTTACACTACTATGTAATTACTCAATTATCCATCTATTTTCCTCTTTTGGAACTAGTGCATAACCTTTGCATGGTGGTTGATTTTCATTAGAAACAAATACAATATTTCCTACGAAGTCCTCTTCTGTTTGTACTGACATTGTTTGGTATGTTTGTAGACTGAGTCAATTAAAATAGTACTAAGTGGCACTCATTCTGCCATAAATGCATTTGAAAGTAGGCATTGAATGTGCCAGCATTGAGTCATAAGGTGATCATGTAGGTGATCCTGATTATATTTATTTTAAAAATTAATTAAATAAAAACTCAAAATATTATTATAGAAAAATAAATATTTTTAAGAATATGAATACATATCTGCCCCAGATATCCCTTCCACCCCTTACCCCATCCCGAATAGCCAATTTACAAAATACTGTGATGGGTTATGTCTAGTTCTTGATGTATATTTTCTATTCATATATCAATATCTCTCAAAGTTTATTGGCACAACTGAAATCTACTAACTATAAATAAACAGAAACATATTTCAAAAATAAGTTTTGCACAGAGACTGTTACATGTTCACAGAATACAGAGTTTGAATTTTCAAAATGTTTAGTGAGTTTAAAAGTCAGATTCATTATTTTAAAAACTCATGAGAGAAATATTAAAAATGAAGACATTTTAGGATAATTTCAAAAGTATTATAAGAAATCTTATTTTTCAACCTGATGCTAGGGTTTTATTTGTTGGTATGTATCTTGGTATTAAGAAGAGACCAAAACAAAAAAGATAAAGAAAAAAAATTAGGTGACAGAAAAGGGCATACAGGGTTATCTGAATTGACTGTTACCCTTCTCTGGACACACTGAAAAGTTTTGTTGATTTTAAACACACTTATCATTAGCTTCTACTCTCTAAAAAGAAACAAAATTCTTAGGCTTCCCTGGTGGCGCAGTGGTTAAGAATCTGCCTGCCAATGCAGGAGACACGGGTTTGAGCCCGGTCTGGGAAGATCCCACATGCCGTGGAGCAACTAAGTCCGTGCGACACAACCACCGAGACCGTGTGCCACAACTACTGAGCCTGCATGCCACAACTACTGAAGCCTGCACTCCTAGAGCCCATGCTCTGGAAGAAGAGAAGCCACCGCAATAAGAAGCCCACGCACCACAACAAAGAGTAGAACCCGCTCACTGCAACTAGAGAAAGCCTGCATGCAGCAAAAAAGACCCCACGCAGTCAAAAATAAATTTATAAAAACAAACAAAAAAAGGAACACAATCCTCTTCACTTCATGAAGCTTTTCTTGAATGCTAGATAAAGGTAGTTTGTACACAGGAGGGTTTCTACTGTGCCCACAACTGTTTCTGGTACATTTCTTGTCTGCTTGCAGCAAATCAAAACCTTTTCTTATGGCTTTCCATTTGTCTTACTGCCATTTATAAATACATTTGCATCATTCTATTTTTTTTTATTAGTTTCTGTTTTATAACAAAGTGAATCAGTCATACATATACATCTGTTCCCACATCCCTTCCCTCATGCCTCTCCCTCCCTCCCACCCTCCCCATCCCACCCCTCCAGGCAGTCACAAAGCACTGAGCTGATCTCCCGGTGCTCTGCGGTTGCTTCTCACTATCTATCTACCTTACGTTTGGTAGTGTATATATGTCCATGCCTCTTTTTCGCTTTGTCACAGCTTACCCTTCCCCCTCCCCATATCCTCAAGTCCATTCTCAAGTAGGTCTGTGTCTTTATTCCCGTTTTATCCCTAGGTTCTTCATAACATTTTTTTTAATTCCATATATATGTGTTAGCATACGGTATTTGTCTTTCTCTTTCTCACTTACTTCACTCTGTATGACAGACTCTAGGTCTATCCACCTCATTACAAATAGCTCAGTTTCGTTTCTTTTTATGGCTGAGTAATATTCCATTGTATATATGTGCCATATCTTCTTTATCCATTCATCCAATGATGGACACTTAGGTTGTTTCCAGCTCCGGGCTATTGTGAATAGAGCTGCAATGAACATTTTGGTACATGTCTCTTTTTGACTTATGGTTTTCTCAGGGTATATGCCTAGTAGTGGGATTGCTGGGTCATATGGTAGTTCTATTTTTAGTTTTTTAAGGAACCTCCATACTGTTCTCCATAGTGGCTGTACCCATTCACATTCCCACCAGCAGTGCAAGAGTGTTCCCTTTTCTCCACACCCTCTCCAGCATTTATTGTTTCTAGATTTCTTGATGATGGCCATTCTGACTGGTGTGAGATGATATCTCGTTGTAGTTTTGATTTGCATTTCTCTAATGATTAATGATGTTGAGCATTCTTTCATGTGTTTGTTGGCAGTCTGTATATCTTCTTTGGAGAAATGCCTATTTAAGTCTTCTGCCCATTTTTGGATTGGCTTGTTTGTTTTTTTGCTATTGAGCTGCATGAGCTGTTTATAAATTTTGGAGATTAATCCTTTGTCAGTTGCTTCATTTGCAAATATTTTCTCCCATTCTGAGGGTTGTCTTTGGTCTTCTTTATGGTGTCTTTTGCTGTGCAAAAGCTTTGTAGTTTCATTAGGTCCCATTTGTTTATCTTTGTTTTTATTTCAATTTCTCTAGGAGGTGGGTCCAAAAGGATCTTGCTGTGATTTATGTCATAGAGTGTTCTACCTACGTTTTCCTCTAAGAGTTTGATAGTTTCTGGCCTTACATTTAGGTCTTTAATCCATTTTGAGCTTATTTTTGTATATGGTGTTAGGGAATGATCTAATCTCATACTTTTACATGTCCCTGTCCAGTTTTGCCATCACCACTTATTGAAGAGGCTGTCCTTTCTCCACTGTACATTCCTGCCTCCTTTATCAAAGATAAGTTGACCATATGTGCATGGGTTTATCTCTGGGCTTTCTATCCTGATCCACTGATCTATCTTTCTGTTTTTATGCCAGTACCACACTGTCTTAATTACTGTAGCTTTGTAGCATAGTCTGAAGTCAGAGAGCCTGATTCCTCCAGCTCCGTTTTTTGTTCCCAAGATTGCTTTGGCTATTTGGGGTCTTTTGTTTTTCCGAACAAATTTTGAAATTTTTTGTTCTAGTTCTGTGAAAAATGCCAGTGGTAGTTTGATAGGGATTGCATTGAATCTGTAGATTGCTTTGGGTAGTAGAGTCATTTTCACAATATTGATTCTTCCAATCCAGGAGCATGGTATATCTCTCCATCTATTTGTATCATCTTTAATTTCTTTCATCAGTGTCTTATAATTTTCTGTGTACAGGTCTTTTGTCTCCTTAGGTAGGTTTATTCCTAGATATTTTATTCTTTTTGTTGCAATGGTAAATGGGAGTGTTTTCTTGATTTCATTTTCAGATTTTTCATCATTAGTGTACAGGAATGCCAGAGATTTCTGTGCATTAATTTTGTATCCTGCTACTTTACCAAATTCATTGATTAGCTCTAGTAGTTTTCTGGTAGCATCTTTAGGATTCTCTATGTATAGTATCATGTCATCTGCAAACAGTGACAGCTTTACTTCTTCTTTTCCAATTTGGATTCCTTTTATTTCCTTTTCTTCTCTGATTGCTGTGTCTAAAACTTCCAAAACTATGTTGAATAAGAGTGGTGAGAGTGGGCAGCCTTGTCTTGTTCCTGATTTTAGTGGAAATGCTTTCAGTTTTTCACCATTGAGGATGATGTTGGCTGTGGGTTTGTCATATATGGCCTTTATCATGTTGAGGAAAGTTCCCTCTATGCCTACTTTCTACAGGGTTTTTATCATAAATGGGTGTTGAATTTTGTCGAAAGCTTTCTCTGCATCTATTGTGATGATCATATGGATTTTCTACTTCAACTTGTTAATATGGTGTATCACATTGATTGATTTGCGTATATTGAAGAATTCTTGCATTCCTGGAATAAACCCCACTTGATCATGGTGTATGATCCTTTTAATGTGCTGTTGGATTCTGTTTGCTAGTATTTTGTTGAGGATTTTTGCATCTATGTTCATCAGTGATATTGGCCTGTAGTTTTCTTTCTTTGTGACATCCTTGCCTGGTTTTGGTATCAAGGTGATGGTGGCCTCGTAGAATGAGTTTGGGAGTGTTCCTTCCTCTGATATTGTTTGGAAGACTTTGAGAAGGATGGGTGTTAACTCTTCTCTAAATGTTTGATAGAATTCGCCTGTGAAGCCATCTGTTCCTGGGCTTTTGTTTGATGGAAGATTTTTAATCACAGTTTCAATTTCAGTGCTTGTGATTGGTCTATTCATATTTTCTATTTCTTCCTGATTCAGTCTTGGCAGGTTGTGCATTTCTAAGAATTTGTCCATTTCTTCCAGGTTTTCCATTTTATTGGCATAGAGTTGCTTGTAGTAATCTCTCATGATCTTTTGTATTTCTGCAGTGTCAGTTGTTATTTCTCCTTTTTCATTTCTAATTCTATTGATTTGAATCTTCTCCCTTCTTTTCTTGATGAGTCTGGCTAATGGTTTGTCAATTTTGTTTATCTTCTCAAAGAACCAGCTTTTAGTTTGGTTGATCTTTGCTATTGTTTCCTTCATTTCTTTTTCATTTATTTCTGATCTGATCTTTATGATTTCTTTCCTTCTGCTAACTTTGGGGGATTTTTGTTCTTCTTTCTCTAATTGCTTTAGGTGCAGGGTCAGGTTGTTTACTCGAAATGTTTCCTGTTTCTTAAGATGGGATTGTATTGCTATAAACTTCCTCCTTAGAGCTGCTTTTGCTGCGTCCCATAGGTTTTGGGCCGTCGTGTCTCCATTGTCATTTGTTTCTAGGTATTTTTTAATTTTCTCTTTGATTTCTTCAGTGATCACTTCGTTATTGAGTAGTGTATTGTTTAGCCTCCATGTGTTTGTATTTTTTACAGATCTTTTCCTGTAATTGATGTCTAGTCTCATAGCATTGTGGTCAGAAAAGATACTTGATACAATTTCAATTTTCTTAAATTTACCAAGGCTTGATTTGTGACCCAAGATATGATCTATCCTGGAGAATGTTCCATGAGCACTTGAGAAAAATGTGTATTCTGTTGTTTTTGGATGGAATGTCCTATAAATATCAACTAAGTCCATCTTGTTTAATGTATCATTTAAAGCTTGTGTTTCCTTATTTATTTTCATTTTGGATGATCTGTCCATTGTTGAAAGTTGGGTGTTAAAGTCCCCTACTATGATTGTGTTACTGTCGATTTCCCCTTTTATGGCTGTTAGTATTTGCCTTATGTATTGAGGTGCTCCTATGTTGGGTGCATAAATATTTACAATTGTTATATCTTCTTCTTGGATAGTTCCCTTGATCATTATGTAGTGTCCTTCTTTGTCTCTTCTAATAGTCTTTATTTTGTCTGATATAAGAATTGCTACTCCAGCTTTCTTTTGATTTCCATTTGCATGGAATATCTTTTTCCATCCCCTTACTTTCAATCAGTATGTGTCTCTAGGTCTGAAGTGGGTCTCTTGTAGACAGCATATATATGGGTCTTGTTTTTGTATCCATTCAGCCACTCTGTGTCTTTTGGTGGGAGCATTTAGTCCATTTACATTTAAGGTAATTATTGATATGTATGTTCCTATTCCCATTTCCTTAATTGCTTTAGGTTCGTTATTGTAGGTATATTCCTTCTCTTGTGTTTCTTGCCTAGAGAAGTTCCTTTAGCATTTGTTGTAAAGCTGGTTTGGTGGTGCTGAACTCTCTCAGCTTTTGCTTGTTTGTAAAGGTTTTAATTTCTCCATCAAATCTGAATGAGATCCTTGCTGGGTAGAGTAATCTTGGTTGCAGGTTTCTCTCCTTCATCACTTTAAGTATGTCCTGCCACTCCCTTCTGGCTTGTAGAGTTTCTGCTGAGAGATCAGCTGTTAACCTGATGGGGATTCCCTTGTGTGTTATTTGTTGTTTTTCCCTTGCTGCTTTTAATATGATTTCTTTGTGTTTAATTTTTGACAGTTTGATTAATATGTGTCTTGGCCTATTTCTCCTTGGATTTATTCTGTATGGGACTCTCTGTGCCTCCTGGGCTTGATTAACTATTTCCTTTCCCATATTATGGAAGTTTTCAACTATAATCTCTTCAAATATTTTCTCAGTCCCTTTCTTTTTCTCTTCTTCTTCTGGAACCCCTATAATTCGAATGTTGGTGCATTTAATGTTGTCCCGAGGTCTCTGAGACTGTCCTCTGTTCTTTTCATTCTTTTTTCTTTATTTTGCTCTGCATCAGTTATTTCCACTATTTTATCTTCCACCTCACTTATCCGTTCTTCTGCCTCAGTTATTCTGCTATTGATCCCATCTAGAGTATTTTTCTTTTCATTTATTGTGTTTTTAATCGATGCTTGATTCATCTTTAGTTCTTCTAGGACCTTGTTAAGTGTTTCTTGCATTTTGTCTATTCTATTTCCAAGATTATGGATCTTGGGAATAGAATCTTGGATCAGCTTTACTATCATTATTCTGAATTCTTTTTCAGGTAAACTGCCTATTACCTCTTCATTTGTTAGATCTGGTATGTTTTTATCTTGCTCCTTCACCTGCTGTTTGTTTTTCTGTCTTCTCATTTTGCTTATGTTACTGTGTTTGGGGTCTCCTTTTTGCGGGCTGCAGATTCGTAGTTCCCGTTGTTTTTGGTGTCTGTCCCCAGTGGCTAAGGTTGTTTCAGTAGGTTGTGTAGGCTCCCTGGTGGGGGGGACTAATGCCTGTGTTCTGGTGGTTGAGGCGCGATCTTGTCTTTCTGGTGGACAGGTCCACGTCTGGTGGTGTGTATTGGGGTGCCTATGGCCTTATTATATTTTTAGGCAGCCTCTCTGCTAATGGGTGGGGTTGTGTTCCTGCCTTGCTAGTTGCTTGGCATAGGGTGACCAGCACTGTAGCTTGCTGGTCGTTGACTGAAGCTGGGTGCTGGTGTTGAGATGGAGATCTTTGGGAGATTTTCGCTGCTTGATATTATGTGGAGCTGGGAGGTCTCTTGTGGACCCGTGTCCTGAAGTTGGCTCTCCCACTTCAGAGGCACAGCACTGACTCCTGGCTGCAGCACCAAGAGCTTTTCATCCACCCGGCTCAGAATAACAGGGAGAAAAAGTAGAAAGAAAGAATTAGTAGAAGAAAGAAAGAGAGAGAGAAAGAAAGGAAGAAGGAAAGAAAGGAAGGAAGGAAGAAAGAAAGAAAGGAGGGAGGGAGGGAGGAAGGATGGAAAGAAAGATGGAAAGAAAGGAGGGAGGGAGGGAGGAATGAAAGCAAAAGGAAGAGTGAATGGAAGAAGGGAGGGAGGGAGGGAGGAAGGAAAGAAAGAAAGAAAGAAAGGAGGGAGGGAGGGAGAAAGGAAAGAAAAAGAAAGTGGAAAGAAGAAGGGTGGGAGGGAGTGAGGGAGGAAAGAAAAAGAAAGAAGTAAAGGAGGAGCGGAGGGAGGGAGTGAGGAAGGGAAGGTAGGAAAAAAAGAAAGAGAAGGTAAAGTAAAATAGAATAAAGTATGAAATATAGTAGCGTTATTAAAATTAAAAAGTAATTATTGAAAAAAAAAATGGACCGATAGAACCCTGGGACATATGGTTGAAGCAAAGCTATACAGAAAGAATCTTACACAGAAGATTACACATACACATTCATAAAAAGAGAGCAGGGGGAAAAATCAAAAATCTTGCTCTCCAAGTCCACCTCCTCAATTTGGGATAATTCGTTGTAAAAAGAGGAAAAGGGCGAGAAGTCTGAAATCTTGCTCTCTAAGTCCACCTCCTTAATTTGGGATAGTTCGTTGTAAAAAGAGGAAAAGGCGGGAAAGTCTTAAATCTTGTCCTCAAAGTCCACTTCCTCAATTTGGGATGATTCGCTGTCCATTCATGCACTCCACAGACGCAGGGCACATCAAATGGACCGTGGAGCTTTAATCCGCTGCCTCCGAGGCCGCACAGAGACATTTCCCTGTCTCTGCTCTCACAGCTCCCGGGTCTCAGCCTTGGACCTGGCCCCGCCTCTGCGCGTACGTCGCTGGAGGGCGTCCGTTCTTCGCTCAGACAGGACGGGTTTAAAGGAGCCGCTGATTCGGGGGCTCTGGCTCACTCAGGCAGAGGGGAGGGAGGGGCGCGCAGTGTGGGGCGGGCCTGCGGCGGCAGAGGCCGGCGTGACATTGCAGCAGCCCGTGGCGCTCCGTGCTCTTTCCCAGGAAAGCCGTCCCCGGGTCCCGGGACCCCGGCAGTGGCGGGGTGCACAGGACCCCCGGAAGGCGGGGCGGACTATGACCCGCGCTCGCACAGTGGCCCCGCAGCGGCGGCGGCAGCAGCAGCCCCAGCGTCCCACGCCCGTCTCCGAGGTCTGCGCCTTACCCGCGGCTCGCGCCTGTCTCCGGCGCTTCCCCAAGCAGCCCTCTTAATGCCCTCTCCTCGCGCACCAGGAAACAAAAGGGAAAAAAGTCTCTTGCCTCTTCGGCAGCTCCAGACCCTTTCCCCGGACTCCCTCCGGGCTAGCCGTGGTGCACTAACCCCTTCAGGCTCTCTTCCTGCCGCCAGCCCCAGTCCTCTCCCTGCACTCCGACTGAAAGCCGATACCCGAGCCTCAGCTCCCAGCCCCGCCCGCCCCGGCGGCCGAGCAGACAAGCCTCTCGGGCTGGTGTGTGCCTGAGGGCACCGATCCTCTGTGTAGGAATCTCTCCGCTTTGCCCTCCGCACCCCTGTTGCTGTGCTCTCCTCCGCTACTCCGAAGCTTTCCCCCTCTGCCACCTGCAGTCTCCGCCCGCGAAGGGGCTTGTAGTGTGTAGAAACCTTCCCTCCTTCACGGCTCCCTCCCACTGGTGCAGGTCCCGTCCCTATCCTATTGTCTCTGTTTATTCTTTTTTTTTTCTTTTGCCCTACCCAGGTATGTGGGGAGTTTCTTGCCTTTTGGGGGGTCTGAGGTCTTCTGTCAGCATTCAGTAGGTGTTCTGTAGGAGTTGTTCCACGTGTAGATGAATTTCTGATGTATCTGTGGGGAGGAAGGTGATCTCCGCGTCTTACTCTTCCGCCATCTTCCTCCGGGGTTGCATCATTCTTCATTCATATACTTTACAATCATAGGTTGACCCATCAATTTAACTTACTTAGTATGGTAATTACTGAGCAGAAAACTTTAATTGCTTTGCAAAACTGAAATGCAAATTATTCAATAGGGACCTTACTTAATTAAAGTCTGGCAATTTGTGTTTTCCAATATTCACCAATTCATATAACCGAAATTGTTATGTTACATTGTAGATACATGACTATTAGCTACTCTTCAGCATTATAATTTAATCTCATGAATTTTTTTAAGAAATAATGACAATTCTTCTTGTCAAAACCTTGACAATTTGTTATTACCTTATTTCTTATAATCTAAGACATCATTGATTTTCAGAGACACCATTATTTTATAACCACTAAGAAAGAAAAATTGCAGCTAAAATTGACATTCTTCTGTCATATGATAACTCCAATTTCCGACTGCTAAAATATATTTTTATGTTCATTCTAACATGTCTAAGTGACACCAAAAATTAATTAAGGAAGAGCACAGTTATAAAGAATGCCATAGATGCTGTACTGTTTAATTACACAGTACTAAAATCAGTAAACTAGAATTTTTCTGTTGTTTAAATTTTGAATGCACATACATTATTAATATAATACTGCTGTTTTATTTTTAAATATCCTTACCTTAAAATTTGTATGATGTTGAGTCTTCATTATTTGTGGGTATGTCTAAGTGTTCTGTTAAATTGTAAGCTCTCAGTGGAAAGGAAATATGTCTTCCTTATGTAATATTTGATATATTCAAAAGTTTATTAATGAATGTGAATATATAATTTGTCAATAATTATAAAATGAAAAGCTGTGAACAAACCACTCAACTTAAGATGTATATTCCCCAATATGATTGATGCCGGATGCTCTATGTATTCTCCCTGACTTAATATTTCATCCACCATCAGTGGTAACAAATAACCTCAACTTTATTTTTCATGTTCATCTTGTCTTATGTTATAATGTTGCTTCCTCATACATGACTTTTTATGTGATATATTACTTTTTAGCTTTATAAATATGTTATCAAGGATTTTGTCCTCAACATCTATTTGTGCTCTTGCATGTAACTGTAGTTCATTGATTTTGCCTGTTCTATAATATCCCACTGTTTGAATCTCCCAAAATTTACATATCCCATTTTTCTGAAAATTTGGGTTTTGTCCAGGGCTTTTTTTTGGTTTACTTTTTCTAATGTGAAAAAGACACACTACACATTAATTTGCAGGTTCTCCTGGAAAACCAGTAGGAGTTTTTCTAGTGAACAGACACACACAGAGCAATGGAATAGTTGTGTTATATAATATAACATGTATGTCAGCTTTATGAGTTAGTGCTTTCTAAAGATGATTCATTCACACATCTACCAGAAGTATAAAAGTGTATCTATTTCCATACTTTTGCCAACAATCAGTATAGTCAGTATTCTTGATTTTTTTGTTGTTATTGAGTTTTGTGTTTTAATCAATCTAGGGGTATAAAATCAATCTAGTGGTATTCGATTCTATATTTACATTTACATACATGGTTGAATCATTTATAATACAAGTTTTTGTGCACAGTTAATTTCTTGCAGCACAATATTTTCTTAAAATTCATTTATCTTATGAGTATCAGAAGTTCCTCCCTTTTTGCTGTTGAGTAGCAATCAATTGTATACATGTAAATCAATTTGTTTATCCATTAATTTATTAATAGTTTTGGCTATTATGAATAAAATTGTTACAAACATTTGTTTATAAACAGAGTTTGTCCAAAGATAGTTTTTATATTTCTCTTGGATAAATAGATAAGAGTGAATTTTAGGGATCATTTTTAAGGGTAACATTTTAAAAAATGGTCAAAAACTTTTTCAAAGAGGTTATACAATTTTATATTCCCACTAATAATATTATATGAGTGTTACAGTTATGCCAATCCTTACTAACACTTGATATTGTAAGTATTTTTTTATTGTGACCATTTTATTGGCTGTATAGTGGTATCTCATTGTGGTTTAATACTGCCTTTTGAAGCAACTAATCACATTGAGGATTTTTTTCATGTGCTTATAGGTAATTTTTATATATTCTAGATGAAGTGTTCAAATGTTTTTGCCAATACTGGGGGGTATTTCTTCCATATTAGTGAATTATAAGTGTTCTTTATATATCCTAAATAAAACCCCCTTTTCAGATATATACATCATAAATGCTTTTTTCCACTCTGTGGCTTGCATTTATATTTTCTTAACAATATTTTTGAACATCATAAAATTTTAATTTAGTAAAGCATCTTTTTTCTTTTATGCATTCATACTTTTTTCATCGTATCTATAAAATCTTTATCAATGTTAAGTTGCAAAAATTTTCTCCTATTTTTTCTTCAAGAAATTTGTATAACTTTAACCTTCATATTTATGTCTAAATTCTGCCTTCATCTTGTTACATGTTGTGAGGTAAGGATCAGGGTGCATGTTTGCCAAATGATGTCCTGTTGTTCGGTATCTTTTGCTGTAAAGACTATATATTGTCTTCCCCATTGAAATACCTTGACACTTTTGATGAAAGTAAGTTGACAATGTATGTGTGGGTCTAGTTCTGGATTCTCTTCTGTTTCACTAACCTATGCAAATTTCCCTATAGTACATTTTGAAATCAGATAGTTTAAGTGTTCCAGCTTTTTTACTGGTTAGCTAAATCCTTTGGCTGCTCTTGTTTCTTTGCATGTCCATGGATGGACTTAGAGGGTGTTATGCTTAGTAAAGTAAGTCAGACCGAGAAAGGTAAATACTGTATGATATCACTTATCTGTGGAATCTAAAAAATAAAACAAACAAATGAATATAACAAAAAAGAAGCAGACTCACAGATTAAAAGAACAAACTAGTGGAGAGAGAGAAGGGGGAGGAGTGTTGTCGTTCGGGTCCCAAAGAAGAGGCGGACAAGGAGAATGGATTTAAACAGATGAACAGCCGGGGACTCAGGACTCCCAACAGTCAAGAGTCCCAAACCTCTGCCCGTCCACATATTTATTTACTGGATACACAATGAACTTGTTTTTCAGCTAGTATTGAATAGAAATCAGATACAGATCATCGGCTTCAAAATATGTTTTGGTCTGCAGGTAAGCTTGTACAAAAACATTTGCTAACCCATTAAAGTAATTAAAATGTTCAAACTTTTCTTATTCTTAAACAACATGAACAAGTCGTTCCAGTACGCTTAATTCTCTGAACACTTCAAAGAGGGACTGGAACCATTTGTGATTCTTCAGCCAGATGTCTCTTGTGTGCAAGGACATTTCTGTGTTCTCAAGAATGCCATCCCAAAACAACCTTTTCATATAAGCTAAACTTTTTGGACACTTTCCACATTTCCCCCTTTTTGTTTTTGTTGAAACTTGTGCAGCATTAAAGTAAAGACTGCAGTTTGTTGTGAGTTCACTTGTCGTTGTGCGGCCTGTCTTCTCCAGACTAAATGAAACAGAAATAAAATTATTAATACAATAATGGCTAAACCAGTTGTAGATCCTGCAAATATTTTTAGTTGTTTTATAGGATTCATATTACTAAGGCTTTCTGAAATACTAGATAAAATGTTTTCCCTGCTTAACATCCTCAATTGTTCTTTAAACATATTAGCAATATGTTCCTGTAAATCTAAAATCTCTTATGTCGTGTTACTATGATTTAATAAATGCTTCTTTACACTTTCCCAGGGGAAATGTGTTTCATTATATTTGATTGGGGTAACACAGAAAGTAGACATATTCCAATCACATTTCAATGATATTTGCCTTTGCAGGCTTACAATTTGTTCTCCTACCATTACCACTGCTTGCTGTAAGTCAGCTAATTGTGAGTTAATCTCATTATCTATTCTTCTTTGTGCAGTCCATAATTTGGAAGAATTTTCATGCCAGTTCTGAACATATTCCACTGTTTGAACAGACTGCTGTAATGCAACAGCAGCAGTTGCCACAGTGACTGTTATAGCTATAAGTCCAACAATGACTGCAATAATCAGTCCAATCATGTGTTTTCCTCTCTTTAGCACTTCATCAATCACGTGTTGGAAAAGCATCATAGAAGGTGAATCTTGCCACGAACGCTGCATCTGTACTGGTAACCAAACACCTGTTCTTGCTTTTAAAATATAAATGCTTTCTGTTGAAGTGTTAAAAGGTATACTGCTATTAAAACATGTTAAAAAGGTACAATTACAACAATGTACATAATATTCAGATTCATTCCAACTTGTAGGCCCTTTCATAAAGATATACAGCAATCATACACATGCTTGTAAAAAAGTGTATCATTCCGTGTAAACTTAAATTCAGTTTTATTGGTAGTACTATTTTTCCCTATATGACCTTCCCTTGAATTCATTCCTTTTAAAGCAGTACCTATTTTCCATAAATGTGTTTGTAAAGGCCCCATGGGCATATGTGGAGATGGAGGAGACATGCCGCCTCCATGTCAGTAAGTGGAACTATTTCCAGAAGTATCATTAGTGCTTGTGTAAATGGTACGATTTTTCCTTTGTGCCACCATAGCTCACTACCGTATATCTTCCTGTGAGCAGAGACAAAAGGGCTCCAATCTATGATGCTTCCCTGGGAAGTATTAACTAAGACTCACATTTCATTCCCAATACAATTGGTCCAATGTACCCAATCCACAAAACTATTGACTACAGACTGCATACAATGTGGCAAATCAGGGGGAAAAGTACTGTTAGTCTTATTACCCTCAAAACCATAGGCATGCAAAAGATAAAACATTCGAGGTCCTCCTTCCTTCGTTGTATTCTTAATTATAACTAACCATGCTTGTGACATTATTTTTAAACAGTGTGCTTCATGACCTATACATATAGGTGGTCCCTCTACTCAACTGTATAATTAGTTATATTCATCCCCCCTTCTCTCAACTTCAAGGGTTCTCGGTTATCATATGGACCAGGTAACCAAGAAGAATCATTAACATAAACATTTACAGAACTACTAAACCAATGAATAACTTGATTTAATGGAGGGTTAGGTACATAAGCCCAATAAGTATAGTTTTCTCCCTCTACTACAGTTACCTGGGTGGTAATGAGTGCCAACATGGCCAGAAAAAGATAAGATGTTGTAACAGGTTGGTCTTGCTCCTTAACCACCTGCTCAGCTTTTAAGGTCAATCCTTTAATATCTCCCCAAGTCAGTATATTTGCATTTCTGGTAGTCATTCTGGGTCTCCATCACGTTATAGGTCCCAGAGTGAGTTCCTCCATCCAACTTTTCAGACCGTCTTCATCAAATGTTCTCTTGCGGCTCATGTTGAGGCTTGATCAACCGAGATGGTACCCAAAGTTTTTGTGATCCTGTGGAGACATAAGTATATCCTCTTCCCCATTTTAATAACAATCCAGGCTCCCATATATTATTCTCTATATTTTTTATACAAATGGGTTGATCTAAATCCTTTGAAACTTGTTTGATCAATGCCTTTCTGCTGCAGTAGAATTGTCCTCGTTTTGATTTAAAAAATTCAATGTGAATAAAGCTCTTAATATTCTTATCTTTGGTGATTCTAGCCTCCCTTTTCCCCCTTTTTGTTTTAAAAGCACTTGTTTTTAAAGTTGCATTTGTCTGTTCAATGATAGTTTAACCCTGTGGATTATAAAGGATTCTGGTAATATGTTTTATATACCTTGTGTGGAAAAAATGTTGTAAATTCTGGGACGTATATGCAGGAACATTATCTGTTTTAATGGAAGATGGAATTCCCATAACATTAAAAGCTTCAAGCAAATGCAGAATAACCGCATCAGTTCATTCTGAAGATAAAGAGGAGGCCCAGGTAAATCCTGAGTAGATATCAATAGAATGATGGACATAAGCCAATTTGCCAAAAGATGAAACATGAGTAACGTCCATCTGTCAAAGTTGATTAGGTGATTTGCCCCGTGGATTGACTCCTGCCGTATAAGCACTTCCATGTATAGGACCACATTGTGGACATTTTGTACTATTTCTTTAGCTTGAGATAATGGGATTTGAAATTGTTGTTGTATGCCTCTGACATTTATATGTGTACCTTGATGTGCTTCTTTGACAGAAGCAAATCCAATCAATAATTGATCAATATAATTATTAAGGTGAGCCATAGGACCAGGCAAGTTAGAATGAGAGTGAATATGTGTAATATAAAAAGGATTTATTTTGGATTGGAGAAGCAATTGTAGTTGTCGAAATAAATCGTGTAACTCATCTGTTGTATGAGGTATTACAACAGTTTCTACATGCTTTACTACAAATTCAGCATATTGAGAGCCAGTTATAATGTTTAACGGTTGAGATTGATTAGTAAGTAATAAGATAATGGCAAATAATTCTGCCTTTTGTATTGAGGTATACGGAGATTGAATGACTTTTGAACAGTCTCCGTTAGAATATCCCGCCATGTCATGTTTATTAGCGTCAGTATATGAAGTTTCCGCTGTCAAAGGAGAACTAGAAACAGTACATTCTAAAATAAAGGAAGTTCGCTTTAGAAATTGTAATCTTTTTTCTTTTGGATTTCGATTGTGGATTTCTCTCACAAAATTGGTAGTGGCTATTTGCCATTTTTCTTTTATCTGATATAAATGAGTAATTTCTTTAAGTGTTAAAGGAACTATAACAGAATCAGGATCTTTTCCTATTAGTTGTCATAACCAAAAATGACCCTTAATAAGGAGCTCACATAGCTTATCAATATAAGTAGTCATTCTTTTTACAGTTTTATGGGCAAGAAAATCCATTCAAGAATTTTTTGATCTTGATACAAAATTCCAGTTGGAGAATGATCTGAAGGAAATAGTATAAAATCAACAGGCAATATTAAATCAATGTGATCTAAATATGCATCAATTAAATGTTGCTCAATTAAATGCAGTTCACACAAGGCAGCAGGAGTTAAAAATTCAAGGACTATTAAGAACAGGGTTACCGTCTAGAATAGAAAAAGATTTTGTAACATGTAAGTTGGAATACCTAAAGCAGGGCGCAACCAATTAATATCTCCTAAAAGTTTTTGAAAATCATTTAAAGTAAAAAGCTTATCCCTCCTTATCTGTATACATTGAGGGGCTATTTTAGAAGTTTTTACCTTATAACCTAAGTACAAATAGGGAGATTGCTGTTGCACCTTTTCAGTGGATATTTCCAATCCATATTTTGGTAATAATTGAGTATCTCGGAGAAACAATTGCTGCAATCCTTCTTTGTCATTCATTGCAAAAAGAATATCATCCATATAATGAATAATTTTAAAGGAAGGGAATTTATGATGTAATTCATCCAAAGGTTGATTGATAAAATGTTGACAAAGAGTAGGACTATTTAACATGCCTTTAGGAAGGACTCTCCATTGATAACGTTTAACAGGTTGTTCGTTATTTAGTGAAGTAATGGTAAATGTAAATTTTTTATTATCCTTTTCTTGTAGGGGAATGGTAAAATATAATCTTTCAGGTTAACTACAATAAGTTTCCAATTCATAGGAATCATGAAAGACAAAGGAATCCTGGGCTGCAAAGGCCTCATAGGTTGTATTACTTTATTGATAGCCCTTAAATCTGTTAACATATGCCATTTACCAGATTTCTTTTTGATAACAAATACAGGGGAATTCCAAGGACTGGTAGATGGTTGTATGTGTCCAGCTTGTAACTGTTCTTTTATTAACTGATGTAATGTTTGTAGCTTCTCCTTTGTAAGTGGCCACTGTTCAACCCAAACAGGTTTATCTGTTAACCAGGTAAGGGGGAGAGCATAATATCGGACAGTGGCCTTTATTCTAAATTTGGAAATCCCAAACCTTGTTTTCCAGGATTATTGGATAAAACAATAGGCTTTGTTATACCCTTATTATTCTTCCATAATCCTTGACCAGGGTGATATCCCATCGATAGCATCATCTTCTTACTTTGTTCAGATATAGAGGGGATAGATAAAAAAGTTCCCCATTGTTCTAACAAATCTTTACCCCACAAATTGATAGGGATGAATGTAACATAGGGTTTAAGATAAGCAACTTGCCTATTGGGTCCTTCAAGTTGTAACATATCAAGACTTTGAGATACTTCATGAAGATGATCAACTCCTATAAAAGTGGTAGAGACTTTTTGTATTGGCCACTGAGACGGCCAATTATCAGTAGATATTATAGAGACATCAGCTCCTGTATCAGCTAACCCTTGAAAAAAAAATCTTGTATTTTAATTGTCAAAAAAGGACGCTGAGTCCCTAGAAAAGTTTGCCAAAATATAGCCTTATCAGTACTACCAAAACCTCCAGTTCCTTTCACTGGAGCTGATTTTCCTTTAATATAGGGTAAACTTAATAATTGAGTGATTCGTTGTCCTTTTTGTAAAGTGTGTGTTTGTTGAGTACTGAGCATGACCTTAATTTCTCCTTGATAATCACTATTAATAACCCCGATATGCACAAAAATTCCCTGACTAGTAAGATTGCTCCTCCCTAAAATCAATCCTACAGTATCCATAGGTATTGGGCAATAAATGTTAGTGGCAATCTTATAAACACCTTGACCTGGAGTAATAATGATAACTTTAGGAACAGATATTTCTAAAGCAGCACTTCCTTCAATTGCATGAAATAGATCAAAAACTGTTAAGCGTTGTTGAGATATGATCCCTGTACTGACGGGAAATTGGCTCCTATTGTTTGTCTGAGGGCCCCGAGCTAAGCCCGAAGTCCAGTTTCCCTGGATTTGATTCCCTTGCTTGTCAAATTTAGATTTACATTCATTAGACCAATGATATCCTTTCCCACACCGTTTGTACAGAGAATTGGGACTGGATTTATTCTTAGGAGCTGGTAATGTGCTTTGTGCCTTACTACAATCCTTCTTCATATGTCCCAGCTTTCCACAATTAAAACATTTGATTCTAGTCCCTTTAATTCGTCCAGTAATAGCTGCAGCCAATAAATTTGCTTGATATGTTTGGGAGCCTATATCAATTTATACTTTAATATACTCATCTATGGGAGCATTTTGAGCTCTTAAGGGATGAAGAGCCTTCTAACAATCAGCATTAGCATTTTCATAAGTTTGCAACAATAAGTCATGCACCTCTGGTTGAGAAACAGCTCTTTCGATAGCACTTTTTAATCTTGTTAAAAAATCAGTATATGGTTCTCCTAAATTTTGTATTTTAACAAAAGATTTTCCAGTTCTCCCAGGTGACTCAACTTTATCCCATGTTTTTAAGCAACATAATCTAACCTGTATTATAGTTACATCATCATATTGCAACTGACTTTGTACTCCTGCTCATTGTCCACGGCCAAGTAATTGATCAACAGTAATATCAACATTATTTGCAATATTTCTCCTAGCTGTATTCTCTGCCTCCTCAGCCCACCATGTACGAAATTGCAAATATTCCCCTTGTTCCAAGAGAGTTCGTGCCGGGTGTTCCCAATCATATGGAATAAAACGATGCTCATTGACTAACCCTTGTAGGAGCCCTCTCACATAGGTAGATTGCATTCCATAAGAAGTAATAGCAAATCTCAAGTCTTTTAACAATTTATAAGACAATGGTTCATGAGTAAACTGCTGATACCCTTGAGGAAACTGTTGATTTGGAGGCAGATTTTGTACTGTAATAGGGAACATAGATAAAAAGTCTGTTGGTCCCTTAGAAACAGAATCATTTTCTTCCATCAGTATTTTAATTAAAAGTTTCAAATTATTAAAGGAAACTGTATTTCCTAAAGTGAGATCATCATAAGGAGGCAATGGTGGTGCAGATGGGCCAGTAAAAGCAGCAGAATCAACAGGAGGTTTAAAATTTGGGGGCAATAGACTTTCCGAAGGGGCAGATTTAAGATGTAGAGTATCCACCCTCTCTGCCAATTGTCGAATTTGGGGAAGCAAAACGTGGTACGATGGCTCTTCTGAGTCAGATGAAGAATCAGTCTGACTCCGAAGAACTGGTTTGCAACACAGAGAATTCAGACAAATCTCTTTTACCATTACCTTCAGAATGGTCTGGGACAGATTCAAGTCAGAAAGACTCTCGTCCTCACATGGTCTAGATCCAAAAACCGGTCTCACTCCTGTTAGTTGAGGTGAGCGACCTAAATTCTCCCTGTTGCTATGCCCCTTATGTTTGGGCAAGGCAGGCAAAGGTCGAGAGAGTATGTCATCAGCAGATTCATAATCTCTATAGGAGACAGACTCTTTACGAGTCGGAGGAACTATCTCCGACTGACCCGACTCAGATTCTGACTGAAAAGGCTGCAAAGCGAAAGTAATCAAATTACATAAGGACCATACGGAGACAGGAATAGTGTCTCCATACTGATGAGCTCTCCGCAAGGCTCTTAAAACTTGTTTCCAAACTTTCAAATTTAATTGAGTCCTCCCTGTAGAATGAAACCAGTAACAATGCTTCTGTACTACTGCAAATAATTCTGAAGAGAAGCCTCTTTCACTTTTACTCCGGAGCTCTTCAAGAAAGCTCGTAATATTCTTATATATTGGCTTTCTACAGATGGGGAATTCCCCATGTCCCTGCCAGAAATTTCCCGAAAGCATCGCTTACTCACGAGCGTTCGAAGCCCTTTCGGTTCTCTGTTGTCTGAATTCAATACTAACCTCTCTTCAGGTCCTTGTTCGGGCGCCACTTGTTGTCGTTCGGGTCCCAAAGAAGAGGCGGACAAGGAGAATGGATTTAAACAGATGAACAGCCGGGGACTCAGGACACCAACAGTCAAGAGTCCCAAACCGGGCTTCCCTGGTGGCGCAGTGGTTGAGAGTCTGCCTGCCGATGCAGGGGACACGGGTTCCTGCCCCGGTCTGGGAGGATCCCACATGCCGCGGAGCGGCTGGGCCCGTGAGCCATGGCCGTTGATCCTGCGCGTCCGGAGCCTGCGCGTCCGGAGCCTGCGGGAGCCTGCGCGTCCGGAGCCTGCGGGAGCCTGCGCGTCCGGAGCCTGCGCGTCCGGAGCCTGCGGGAGCCTGCGGGAGCCTGCGGGAGCCTGCGCGTCCGGAGCCTGCGGGAGCCTGCGGGAGCCTGCGGGAGCCTGCGCGTCCGGAGCCTGTGCTCCGCAACGGGAGAGGCCACAACAGTGAGAGGCCCACATACCGCAAAAAAAAAAAAAAAAAAAAAAGAGTCCCAAACCTCTGCCCGTCCACATATTTATTTACTGGATACACAATGAACTTGTTTTTCAGCTAGTATTGAATAAAAATCAGATACAGATCATCAGCTTCAAAATATGTTTTGGTCTGCAGGCAAGCTTGTACAAAAACATTTGCGAACCCATTAAAGTAATTAAATCATTCAAACTTTTCTTGTTCTTAAACAACATTAACAAGTCATTCCAGGATGCTTAATTCTCTGAACACTTCAAAGAGGGACTGGAACCATTTGTGATTCTTCAGCCAGATGTTTCTTGTGTACAAGGACATTTCCGTGTTCTCAAGAATGCCGTCCTAAAACAATCTTTTCGTATAAGCCAAACTTTTTGGACACTTTCCACAGAGGAGCAAGACAGTGAGGGAATTAAGAGGTACAAACTGCTATGTGTAAAATAAATGAGCTACAAGGATATATTGTATAGCACAGGGAATATAGCCAATACATTACAATAATTTTAAATTGAGTATTTTTTATAAAAATATTAAATCACTATGTTGTATGCCTGAAACTAATATAATATTGTAAACCAACTGTACTTCAATTAAAAATATGTAAATTCGGGCTTCCCTGGTGGCGCAGTGTTTGAGAGTCCGCCTGCCGATGCAGGGGACACGGGTTCGCTCCCCGGTCCGGGAAGATCCCACATGCCGCGGAGCGGCTGGGCCCGTGAGCCATGGCCGCTGAGCCTGCGCGTCCGGAGCCTGTGCTCCGCAACGGGAGAGGCCACAACAGTGAGAGGCCCGTGTACCGCCAAAAAAAAAAAAAAAAAAAAAAAAATGTAAATTCAAGTCCAGTTCTTATACCATTCATTCTTCACCTGTTTTCTACTTTCTTTTCATTGTTGGTATATATATCCACCACATCATTAATGAAATTCCATAACACAAAATAATGAATTGTCAAGTCAGACTCCCAAAAGTTAGAGAACTGATCTATTACCAATCTTTAGTAAAACTTTTAAGCTTATGAGTAATCATGAGGCACAGACAATGCAGAGAAGACCGGGACTCTCTGTGGCTCCCAGGTCCTTTCATATTGCATTGAATACAGTCAGCCCAGTTCTCTAAGTAAGTCTCTAAGTAATATCCCCAGCTGTATTTCACATAGAGAAGTGAGTCATTTTGATCATGAAACATTTCTATTTTATGCTGTTACTAGTTTTTGTGTCCTTTTCCAGGGAACCATGTCCCATAAATAAATTTATCCCAAACATGTTTATCATGAACAATTCTAGACAACCAGAATAATTCTGATAAAAACGTTCCACGGTCAGTACTCTCCCTAAAGAAATGCTAGTTTCTTTGCCAGGACATTTACCATTAGCAGGTTTATAAGGGGATTTGACTAAGTCACCTTCTATGTTTCCTGTGGGTGTCCTCCTTGAAAGGAAGAGAAGGTTTGGAACACCTGCTGCTTAATTATTTATAGTTCAGTGCCTAGCATAACCCACATACTAACTTCTGCACAAAGTGACTGTTCTTCATGTTTTTCTGGACATTTCTGTGCCAGTGACTTCATGGTTATTCAGTCCTTAATGCCACAAGACAATACCAGTTAGAGGTTAGCTTCAGCTGACCTCGATTTCTACCCCACTAGCTAAAGGACTCTGTTTCTTAGGATCTTAGTTTCCTCAACTGTAAAACAAGAAGGTAGTATCAGGTGACTTCCAAAGAGGCCTTGATTCATTTTGTGCACTTAATACATTTTTTTTCTTTCATGTCAAGCAAAGCTCTACTACAAGTCACTTTCCAACAGTTTACTTCCTGCTTAAATCTTCGACAGACTGCTCCTACTTACAAGCAACAAATTTAAAAAGCATCTTTCCTCATTTCATTCCAGTGACTTATTGGAAAGTCTACCTTGATACTCTAGATTTCAGAAACCAGTCAAATAGTCAGGTGGACTTTTTCCCCATTGCCCTTACATTATATGGGTTTCTCAGTATCAGGCAGTTTATTTTCCTTTTATTTGGCACATTCATGAAGTGGCTTAGTAATAAGAGATATAAACTCTTAGAAAACCCTGATTTAATATTTGATAACTGATTTATAGTGTATCATAGGATTGGTTCTATTTAGTAATATATTCATCTATGTAGTACTAAAATCACTGTCAGAAAAAAAAAAGGAAGTAATAATTATTCTGCCTTAAAGAATTCCTACTTGTTCATATTGAAAATAAAGAAAAAAGTGTTATAATTTTATGTGGTTGCTGATATCTCTCATAAACAGATATCATGGAATCTTATCTATTAGTGATAATCATTCATTAATCTTAATGTTTATAACTATTTTCATGGTACAGTGAATAATGATGGCCAATTAAAATACACCTGAATTTAAAAATGTAGCAGGATGTGTCTCTCCAGATGACATTCCTAATTACAGTCAGAGTGGACTGATTATATCCCTCCCAGACATATTTTTAAAGCCTCAAATCTAAAAACACATTTTGTTTGGACAAGAGATAAAGAGCAATGACAGATGGAGCAGTCTGCTGGGTAGCGACTGGAAAAGCAAGGAGATGAGAAGAACATAAAATCCACCACCTCTACCAACAAAAATGTTATGTGCTTTAGCTATCTCAAACTTATACCTGCTTCTACCTGAAGCTTCTGCTTTTCAGTTCACGGCTACTCCACCTCTTTTTTTTGCTCCATCCAGAAAACTTGGACTTTTCTTCCTCTCACATTCCAGATCCAATCCACTGGGAATGTTAAAGAAAACTAGAGTCAGAAAGAGGTTAAAGTTGTGAAGACAAATTGTATTCAGGGCTATTGAAATAGGGCAAAAGAGACCCCAGTATCGAATTGGACTTCATTCCAAATACAACAGGGGCAAGTGGGAATTGATAACCAAGGGTCAGGGAAGTTGGTGGCTGTAAAATTACTAAGAAGACTCATCAAGTGTAGGGGGGAATTCTTTCTGAACCAGTCTAACAGGATTCCTGCTAAAGACAGGCCAGGATGATCTGATACCAAAGGTGGTGGTGAGGAATAGTGATCAGATATTGAGGGTGATCAGGTACCAAGGGTGGGGAATTCTGCTAAACAGACTTAGCAGGGTTCTTGTTAAAAATGGATTTTACAAGAATGTACACACATGTGGCTGGAAGAAGGTTCAAGGACCTCACTAACATTTGGCCAAGCACAGAATCTCTATAGGATTGGCTCTACTCTCAAAACCCATCTGGCATTTGAATCCTTCTCACCATCTTCAAGCAACCTACTTCTCTGAGCAGTATGGTGATACTGCTCACCTGAATGACTTCAAGAGCCTTCTCTCTGCAATCTCTTCTTCTTTCCCTGCTCCTCCTCTCCACAGAATTCAGAGGGATAACCTTTAAAATGTGAGTTAGATCCCTTTTAAAATGTATAATGTTAGTTCTCTGTTCACTGCTCCCTTGACACTTCGATTCAAAGCCCACTCCAGTCACTGAGGGACCCCTACATGACCCACTTCTTTGATCTTCCCAGCTGCTCTCCCCCTTGCTCTCTTTACTCCAAGAACACCAGCCCCCTTTTTCCTTTGTGAGTACAGCAAGACATGCCCATCATAGAGCCTCACTCCCTTCCTTTCTTCTGATGTTGATTAAATCTCACCTCTACTGTAAGGTCTACCCTGAGCACCCTTTATAACCATGCAATCTGTTACAGCCCCCAGCCGATTGTCAATTCCCTTAATATTGCTCAACATTTTCTTTTTTTCACAATAACCATTTTCTAACCATAATATATCATTTATGTTTATATTAATGAATTATTATCTATCTGTTCCCTGATAGAATATAAACCTCACAGGACAGGAATTGTTTCTTTGATGTATCCTAAACTTTTTTTTATTAGTTTCTACTTTATAACAAAGTGAATCAGTTATACATATACATTTGTTCCCATATTATCCTAAACTTTTGAAACAATGTCTGAGGTGCAATAAAAATGTGTTCAATGGATGAATTAGTGCAACTTGCTTATTTTCTTCCAAACTATCACTCTACACCAAGACATCGATATTGGATCTGGCTCCGTACTAGGTCCTTGGGACACAAGGAAAGATAATAGGTTCTGCCTGACCTAAAGAAAGTCACAGTCTAATTGGGAAACACAGACCATGAAGAATAGATTATAATACATTGCTGAATGGATGTGGGGTATGCATACTGGGAACCCATGTTTAATGGGATGGGTCCGTATTCATCTTCTTTTTTATTCCACAGATAGTACTTTTGTTGCCTTCTTTTATCCTGCATTTTCACTCCCTAGGCTCCTTTTTATAATGTGTATATTGTTAGACAGAATAAATTTTTAGGATTTAAACACTGTCAGTGTTCATCCACTGTGGAGTATTAAGGAAGCAATATCCTCAGTGCAAAAATGTGTAGGAAACTTGAGATGTTCCCCATAATAATGTAGGTAGTCTATGTTATATGATGGCCAGAGGCAAGAAGAGGAAAATAAGATCATGAGATGACAAGCCATGGGATGAGGGTCTCTGTAATTGAAGTGATTAGATTTGCTTTCTCTTTCTCCTTCATTGTCCCCAGCTTATTATTTGATGAAGTAGCTTGTTATGGAGATGGTAGAACTAGGAAAGATGTAATATATATAAAGCTGTCTGAAAGTATACTATTTGAGCTGGGCCTCAGTCACTGCAGGATGTGTTTTAATGATGACAAGTAGCATTGTGAAGTAAATAATATGTCTTTTTTTTTAATGTACAAGGATGTTTATTGAAGCATTATTTATGATGGCAAATGAAAAAGCAAAAATTCCCATGAAACAAAATCAATGCCCATCAATCAGGTAATGGCTGAATAAACTTTGGTATACCATCACTACTGAATGCAGGGAAATAAAAATAGCATCATAACAAATTGAATGAAGAAGCAGGTATATGAATTTAATTATCTTCTATTAAGCCAGATACCAGTGACTTGGAAAATGTACAAGGTCATTCTTTACATTGATTTTTGTTTTTTTAAATATAGATATTTTTCATTCAACATATTAACTGTGTTAACATGTATGGATTTGCTGGAGCTTATAATGAATTAATACGTGAATATGTTGGCAATTCTCATTGATGAGAATTAATAGGAAACTACAAATTTAATTAGAAGAAAAATTTGACAACCCAATAAAAAATTGGCTCATGACCTGAGCAGACTTCAAGAAAAGCAAATCCATATGATTGATAATTACATTAAAAAGTCCTCAATTCTATTATTAAAAAAATATATAGTAATGCTAGTAGTATTGGACTAATGTTAATATCCTGGTTTTGATCATATTCTTGTGGTTACATAAGATGCTAACATTAAGGGGAATAGGTTGAGGGTATGCAGGAAGTCACTACTCAATTTTTTGTTTGAGGTATAATTGAAAAATAAAATTATATACATTTAAAGTATACAATTTGATGTTTTGATATATGTATACATTGTGAAATTATCATGACAATCAAGCTAATCAACATACCCATTTCTTCCATGTAGTTATTTGTGTGTGGGGGGTGGGTGGGTGAAAACGCTTAAGATCTAAATTCTTAGCAAACTTCAAGTACACAATACAGTTTAGTTAACTGGAGTCACCATGCTGTACATTAGATTTCTAGATTTTATTTATCTTGAATAACAGAAACTTTTACCAACATGAAACCCATTGACAAAAATTTTTGACCAACATCTCCTCATTTTCCCCACTGACCAACCCTTGGAACCCAGTATTCTACTCTGCTTCTATGAGTTCAAATACTTTTAGATCCCACATGTAAGTGAGGGCATATCTTTCTGTGTCTGGCTTATTTCAATTAAAATAATGCCTTCCAGGTTTATCCATACTGTTATAATATCAAAATGTCCTTCTTTTTTAATGCTGAATAATATTCCATTGTGTATATCACATTTTCTTTATCCATTCATCCGCTGACAGACATTTAGGTTGTTTCCATTTCTTGCCTTCTGAGAATAGTGCTGCAATGAACATGAAAGTACAGATGTCTCTTTGAGATACTGATTTCATTTCCTTTGCGTACATACCCAGAAACTGGATTGCTGGGTCCATATGGCCATTCTATTTTTAATTTTTTGAGGCATCTCCATACTGTTTTCTGTAATGGCTGTACCAATTTACATTCTCATCAACAGTGCACAAGAGTTCATTTTTCTTTATAGCCTTGCCAACACCTGTCATTTTTTTGTGGTTCTGAAAACAGCCATTCTGACTGGAATAAGGTGATGTCTCACTGTGGTTTTGATTCGCATTTCCCTGATAATTAGTGATGTTGGGCACATTTTCATATATCTGTTGTTTTTTTGTAAGTCTTCTTTTGAAAATTGTCTATTCAGATCATTTGTTCATTTTTTAATAGGGTCGGTTATTTGGTTTTTGCTATTGAGTTGTTTGAGTTCCTTATATTATAAATATTAACCCGTTATCAAATATATGGTTTGCAAATATTTCTTCCTACTCTGTGAGTGGCTCTTCTATTCTGCTGATTGTTTCTTTTGCTGTGCAGAAGATTTTTAGTTTGAAACAATCCCGCTCGCCTATTTTTGCTTTTGTTGCCTCTACTTTTGGTGTCATATCTGAAAAATCATTGTCCAAGCCAATGTCAACAAAATTTTTTTTCTATTTTTCTTTTTTTTTCTAGTAATTTCACTCATTCTGGTCTTTAAGACATTAATCCATTTAGAGGGTTTTTTTTGTATTTGGTGTGAGATAAGGATCCAATTTCATTATTCTGCATGAAGATACACAGTTTTCCCAGCATTAGCCTCTGTCTTCTTTAGTTTTCTCTGGTGCTCCCATGGAGACCACAGCTACTGAGGGGCAGTTGCAGCTGTGCAAAAGAGGCACAGAGACCCACAGAGAAAATAAATTATTCTGGAACACTGTGAAGAAATGGCTAACTCAGCTGAAGAAAAGCATTTATGGAAGACTTCCCTAGGAGGAATAAAAAAATAATGTTAAGACAAGTCAAGGGAGGTGGGAGAAAGGCATTCTAGGAGAAGGGGCCAGCTTGAACAAAGGAACACCAGGCTTCAGAAGCCACACAAAGGACATGGAGGAACTGCCTAAATGTTTGGTGTTGCTGGGACTCCAAATCAAGCAGGATATATAATATTCAAGATATTGCATGTCTTCCTATATTTCCACCTTCCCTCTACTCTTCAATCATTTCTGCCATGTACACAGTCTCTGGATGATTTTATCCATACCTAATTATTCAATGTCTATATCTCTCCAGACTCTGATTTCTAGCATCATCTCTCATTTCTTTTGTCTTCTATGCTCAGTGATTTTCTGGACTGTTGGAGCATACTAATTTCATTGATATTTTCTTGGCTGCTTCCCTTTACGACTTCCTAAAGAACTCAAGATGCTTTTGTAAGTACACTCTCCTTTGGGATTTGACTTTTATTACTGTTCTTGCTAGTTTTTCCTTTCTCTCTGACAATTCTTTGCATGCCTAACTTTCTGGGTTCCCTGTCTTTTCCCTTAAACATTGGTGACATCAATTCTTTTAAGACTGGGCTTGAGTTAGTTCACTGAGACACACAAATTCCACCAAAACTTGTCTAATGATCCCTAAAATTTCTGTCCTACATTTTCAAATACCTAATGAGTATGACCTCCTGAATATGTTGTCACCACATCAAACTCAGTACTTTCTTAACTAATACTATCATCTTTCATTAAATCTCAACTGCTGTGACTTTCAGACCCCTTGGGTGATTTCTGACATCATTTGTGATTTTTTTGCTCTTCATACATTGTATTTAAATGCAATCAATTGCCATCTCCAGTGCCCTCTGCCTCTAAATTATCTCTGAAATGGATCCCTTCCTCTCCACTTTTACCATTACTCTGAAACTTCAGTTCTATGTCTCTTCTCAGCTATGCAATTTAAGATAATTCCTTCACTTTCAGCCTCAACTTGTTCCAATTAAGGAATGTTATTTTAATAAGAGTATAGAAGGTAAAGTATGCTGTACTTTCTTCTCACAAACCTTCCATAACTTTCCTTGACTGCACAATTAAGCATATATTCTTAGCCTACCTCTGTAGCAAAGTTAATTCCATCCTGCCATTCAAACTGTATTTTATAGCCCTTCCCAACACATGGCCCAAGGTCTGGCCAAATTGAACCTTGCACATCTCTTTATGTGACTTGAGCATTTCCACTCAGGCTGCCCATGCTCATGCCTCCATTTGTCATGTTGTTCTTAGTAGCTCCTTGTTTCTAAATTGGACCCATTTTTTAAGGCTCACTCTTAAAAAGTCATTTTTTAAGGACTTTTCTGAATTCTTCAACCAGAGTAATTTTCTACCAAATCTATGTATGCTTCAAACTTGTGTATAGCTTTCTAAATGTACCTAGCATAAATTATTTCATACTGTAATTCTTTATAAACAATATTTATCTTCTCCCATGGAGTATTTGTAAGCCTTCTGATATCCCAGTCTGTTACTTTCTTTTACTCAGCTCCTGCTTTCCCCCCAAACATATAGCACATGGTACATTTTTTAAAGCTGATTCAGTATATATGCAAATATATAATTATGAATGTCATCCATAGATACATGTGTGTATGCATGGACATATCTCATTTTCCTGGACTATTTCAGCAGCACGGGATCCATTTTTATTCACTTACAGGCTCTCAACTATGTTCAGAATAGTTTGTCACTTTGAGAAACATATGACAATATAGTGTTATTTAATGTATATATGAGTATTTATATATCAGGATTTCTTAACCTTGGCATGATTGACACTTTGGATCTAATAATTCTTTGTTGTGGGAGGCTGCCTGGTGCACTGTAGGGTGTTTAGCAGCATCCTTGGACTCTACCAACTAGATACCAGGAACACCACTCCCCTATTGTGACAATCAAAAATGTCTTTTGCTGTTAGCACTGCTCACTGGGGGCCAAATTCACTCCCACTCTTATTGAGAATGATAGTTTTATAAAAGTGAGTATCCAACCATATATCCGCATGTATTAGTAAGAGTAGGTTGTGTTGTGCATCAGTAACAAAGCTTAGCCTTATTACAATATGTGTCTCTATCTCATTCACTCATAACCCAGTGGTGATATTCCCATCTGGGAGTCTTCCCTGAGTGAGCTTTTACCATGCAGGGGCTCAAATCTGGGCTCCTCCTGTTATGAGTCTTAACAATCTCAGAAGTTTCTGCTTTGAGCTGCATGTATGTGTGTGAGAGATAAAACAGTGTATTGTGGAAGATAATAAGAAGCTGGACCTGAAAATAGATTCCATTTCTTCTACTAATTTCACTCACCAAAACAAGTCTCATGTGTCACCTCTATGCAAAGGAGTTTGGGAATTGAAACCTTCTTGTGTCCAGAGGAAATCAAAACAGTTTGATAAACATATTGTTTCAGTCACATTACATATGAATCATTGAAACTTAATAATAGGAATTTTTGACCATTACTGACCGTTAAAATCTGTATTCAGTAATAGTTTAGAAATTCTATGTGGAAGTTTCATTTCTGTCCACAGTAGAGTTACAGAGACAATCTAACACACATCCCCTCCGTCCCACACACATGAAGCAACAGCAAAGCAAGCAAAATACATGAAACAGCAATTGTCAAGATAGTGATCTTTAACAGGAAACAAACAGGGCAAGCTTTATTTGTAATAGCCCCAAACTAGAAAAAAGCAAAATGTCCACAAACAGATTAATGGATGAATAGACTGTGGCATATCCATAGAATGGGATATCACTCAGCAATATAGAGGAATAAAATATTGATAAACTTGACAATATGGAAGATTCTTAAAATAATTGTGCTGAGTTAAAGTCATCAGACAAAAATACAATACTTACCGTAGGATAACATTTATATAAAACTCTAGAAAATGCAAACTAATCTACAGTGAGAGAAAGTCCAACAGTAGTTGTCTGGGGACATGGGGAGGGTGAAGGTGAAAGGGAGAGGTTACAAAGGGGCATGAAGGAAACTTAGGAGTGATGGAAATGGTCACAATCTTGATTGGGGTGACTGTTTCAGGGATATATACATACATCTACACTTATTAAACTACTTACCCAAATCTGTGAAGTATATTTTTATTTTAGTTATGGTAACTTTAATCATTTCATTGAAGTGTAGTTTATTTACTATGTTATATTAACTTCTTCTGTACAGCAAAGTGACTCAATTATATATATATATATATATATATTTATATTTATATTTATATTTATATATATATATATATATATATATATATATACTTTTTCATATTCTTTTCCATTATGGTTTGTCAGAGGATATTGAAGATAGTTCCCTTTGCTATACAGTAGGACTTTGTTGTTTATACATCCTATATATAATAGTTTGCCTCTGCTAATCCCAAACTCCCGATCCTTTCCTCCCCAACCCCCTTCCTTGGCAACCACAAGTCTGTCCTCTCTATATTTAGTCTGTTTTTGTTATGTAGATATGTTGATTTGTATCTTATTTTAGATTCCACATATAAGTGATATCATAAGGTATTTGTCTTTCCCTTTCTGACTTACTTCACTTTGTATGATAATCTCTAGGTCCATCCATGTTGCTGCAGATGGCATTATTTCATTCTTTTTGATGACTGAGTAGTATTCTGTTGTATATATGTACCACATCTTTTTTTTAAAGTTTTTTTAAATTAGTTTCTGCTTTATAACAAAGTGAATCAGTCATACATATACATCTGTTCCCACATCCCTTCCCTCTTGCATCTCCCTCCCTCCCACCCTCCTTATCCCACCCCTCCAGGCGGTCACAAAGCACCAAGCTGATCTCCCTGTGCTATGCGGCTGCTTCCCACTAGCTATCTACCTTTCGTTTGGTACTGTATATATGTCCATGCCTCTCTTTCACTTTGTCACAGCTTACTCTTCCCCCTCCCCATCTCCTCAAGTCCATTCTCAAGTAGGTCTGTGTCTTTATTCCTGTTTTACCCCTAGGTTCTTCATGACATTTTTTTTTCTTAAATTCCATATATATGTGTTAGTATACGGTATTTGTCTTTCTCTTTCTGACTTACTTCACTCTGTATGACAGACTCTAGGTCTATCCACCTCATTACAAATAGCTCAGTTTCGTTTCATTTTATGGCTGAGTAATATTCCATTGTATATATGTACCACATCTTCTTAATCCATTCATCTGTCAATGGACATTTTGGTTGCTGCCATGTCTTAGCTATTGTAAATAATGATGCTATGAACATAGGGGTGCATGTATCTTTTTGAATTATGGTTTTGTCTGCGTATACACCCAGGAGTGTGATTGCTGGATCATATGGCAACCCTATTTTTAGTTTTTTGTAGAACCTCCATACTGTTTTCCATCGTGGCTGTGCTTTGTGCATCTGCAATTATTTTGGCCTTAGAGAGAGTTAATTTTCTGGAGAGTCTGGACAAACCAAAACACATTAAAATTGAGTTACGTTATGGTAGTTTTAACGTAATTCAATTTTAATGTGCTTTGGTCCATTCAGAGCATCCAGAAAGTTAACTGTCTCTAAGGCCAAAATAATTGCAGACAAACAAAGCCTGACACCCTTAACACAGGTCTCCCTTTCTTATATTACATGGACTTGGCCTTACTTTCTTAGGAAGTAGGAATCAACATTCATAGGGAGGAGTAGCAGAAAATAAATAATAAAACTTTAGGCAAGAAAAGAAGAATTTAAATCAAAGCTTCAGAATTCAGGCTCTTGCTCAGAGTCAAAGTGCCCAATCTTTGTTTCAAACAGACTGGAATTTCATCAAGGCCAAAATTTGCTCAAGATTCCCAAGTCAAATGAATTATTTTCATGTTTATTGGATTCAGGGGCTGCTTTAGCCTGAGCCGTTGAAAATGCATCAGTGGCCTGGCCTTGAGGTAGTGAATCTGAGATGTGTCTATTTTTATTTTTTGAGATGTGTTTACTTTGAACTAAGTTTCAGAGATTCAGCAACCCTCTCTACCTTGTGCAAGGTCACTGGCTCCCCAAGATTTCAGGTCTTATTTTACTTAAGCCTCATTTCTCCACTTTCAGATCCTAAAGGAAATTTTTATCAAAAACATATTCAGTGCCAGGCCAAAGATACCTGTCAATGAAAAAAAAAGTTGACTTTTCAACCATCCGTACCATTGGTTTCTCAAGAAGGAAATCATTGATCTCTCTGTTAGAGCTGTGGAGAGAAATTTATTAAAAAAAGAAAAATATGGCTCAAGTGTGAAAATCAATGCAGTTGAGAGAAAAAAAAATGGACTAACAGAGACTTTGTAGATATTCCACAAAGAAGGAGAAAGAAATGACAATTGAATTTCAGTGAAATACAAATACGATGAGAAATGAAATCACTTTGTTCATGCAGTTTAATTTCTAAGAAGAATGTCTTGAGGGAAAATACTCTGTAATTCTAATTCTAATCCTGAAGCAAATATTCTAAGTTTTTTTAAATGACTGCCAACTTTAAATAAATAAGAGAATGTATATTTTAACTTATATGAAATAAAAGTTTTATCCTCCAGAGTCTGACCTATTTTCATACATATTGATTTGCTAGCTTCAAATGAGGTGCCTTTCCTTTTTCTCTTTTTACAATTGACAAAAAGAAAATTAATTTCTCCCAAGACATGGTAATACAATTGCCTTTTCTTCCATTTTGAATTCACTGATAGTCTAGCATGGAACTTGATGTATTTTCTTGAAAGTGTTAAGAGTAGAGATGTGACTCAAAACTACTGTATCTACAGTAGAAAATATATTGTAGCATCACATTTTCTATAACTACTGTGAACACAACCATAAATGTAAATGTATGAAGAAAGAAACATTTACGGAAATCTCTACCACATGGAAGAGAGTTTTAAATTCATAAGTATGATTTAGGGCAAAAAACAAATTATTTGGAGGTAGCAAAACTTGAGTTCAAGACCTGTCTTCACCCCTGTTAAGATATATATAATAGAATATTAAACTGAAAATTCCTACTGAGATTCTAATGTGGCAGACATTAAATATTAAATTGTGAAACACACCACCCAATTTTGATGACTCTGAAATCCCCCCCCCATTCCTATTCCCATTGAGGGTATTAAAGGATGAGGAAAAGAGCAGATTGGTGCTGAGGGGTTGGATGGACTTGTCTGAAGAACTCGCTGCTGTGAGTCCCGTGGCTCCATATGGCAGAATTTTGGAAGGCATGGGTCCCTTCTCTCAAACCTGGTAAGAAGATCCTTAAAAAGACTAGTCAGTAAGTTTTATAAATTATAATTCCACTCTGTAATTGAGAGATGAGAGTGGATTTGAATTCCAACCAAAAAAAAAAAAATAGCCACCAAAACATCAGTTTAGGACTTACCCAGTGCAGCTGCCTAAGGAAAGGTAAGAAGACATAGGACACTGAATTCTTAATCATTGCAGAAGTCTTTGCAAGCTATGTGACAAACAAGAGACAAGACTCTGCTGCTATAAAAGTCTCCAGGAGAGATCATTAGAAGTTGTGGTGGAGGAGATATCAGAGTACCCACATTCCAATCTCAAAAGCACCCAAACAAGGAATAGTCAGCTTAAAGATCTCCCAGTCACAGAAAGTGCAAAGCTAACAAGTCAAAAGTAAGAGAGGACTTGAGCTATAAAAATGAGATGCTGGCTGTCCTTCTCTGGATGTTTATTCCCACCTGCCTGAGGCCCTATCTGAGGAGGAAAGTGTTAACGATTAAATGGAATGAGATATTCTAATTTGAAATTGTGTTTTATGATTTAAAGTGATATTAGGATTTTGTATTCCCTGAAAGTCACCAAAAAAACTCACAAGATTCCTGAAGAGTCATCTAATGGGGCAGGGGAAACACTAGCCCCATTGAGCTGTTTAAAAGCAAGAGAATGGGCAGCAAAAATTACTTTATTTTCTGTTTGCATCCCATTGGTAGAGCTTGTTTAAGATAGAAGCTACATGGATAATTTTAGGCCTCACAAAACCTGTGTTTCCTTACTGTGACTGAGAGGACTGAATATGATAGAAATAACTTCACCTAGCACGCTTCTGAATATTGTTCTCCAGCCCTTTCTTACCATTGTTAGCTTCCTGCTGCCCTTAGAGTCTCCTCTCCTGCTTTCTCTGGCTTCTTTCCTTCATTCAATTATTTTTTCTCCTTTTGAGTCAGTAGTAGAATTGCTGTCACAGAATTTTTGTTTGTGAAATGGAACAGGACAAGTTTTAGGCCTACAGCAGAAAAACTTCTCCTTAAAAGTGTAGAACAAACTATGAGGGATACACAATTAATAGTAGATAAAATAATTTGAAAAGTAAAAGAATATGGGGGCCATTCTGGAAAGATCAATCAGCTATTCACACCCTGACAGCAACAATGGAATCTTTGAATGAAGACCTTGAATCATTGAGAAAAAAGTGAACTATGTTCATAAGATTATAATTAATAGAGCAGTGGCCAAGGAATCTGGAATAGCTTTTTATCAAATACCATACCAATAGATAATTCATAGTTATCAAATAGCTGATACTGAAATGATAGTCATTGAATTAAAACATGAAAAAAATACCTGGTATAATTTTTTGAAAAAGACAAAGAAATGTTTGCTCTTAGACATAAGCAATCCAAGATTGTCATCATAAGAATGATTACAATTAATAAAATTATGTCAACAAAGTCAAGTCTTTAAGATAAATACATAAAAGTTGATCATTTATATATATATATATATATATATATATATATATATATATATCAGTAACTAATTTGAAGATCTAACAAAAAATTCTACACATGATTTTTAAATTGGAATATCCTAACTTTAAACTGTTTACCAAGGTAATTGTGAGGGGGTAATATTAATTACACATATGTAACAAGAGCCAAACAGGAAACAAAAAAATGGAAAGCCATACCAGGTTTCTTGAGCAGAAGAACAATGTTATAATGATCACAAATCTTCAAAAGTCCATTTATACTTTTAAACTAATGTCAAAAAAATACTGCGAAGAAACACAAAAGACTCATATTTATATTGAAGATTAAGACATTAAAAATAAATACTATTTTTAAAGCAAAGTTGATATGATGAGACTTGTGGACTCAGTTGAAAAACAAATGATATGAAAACATGATATAAAGCTGTAGTAATTTTTTTTTAAATATGACTCCACTTGAATGCATTTTATTTTATTTTATTTTATTTATTTTTATTTATTTATTTATTTTTTAAAATTAGTTTCTGCTTTATAACAAAGTGAATCAGTCATACATATACATCTGTTCCCACATCCCTTCCCTCATGCATCTCCCTCCCTCCCACCCTCCCCATCCCACCCCTCCAGGCGGTCACAAAGCACCAAGCTGATCTCCCTGTGCTCTGCGGTTGCTTCTCACTATCTATCTACCTTATGTTTGGTAGTGTATATATGTCCATGCCTCTCTTTCGCTTTGTCACAGCTTACTCTTCCCCCTCCCCATCTCCTCAAGTCCATTCTCAAGTAGGCCTGTGTCTTTATTCCCGTTTTACCCCTAGTTTCTTCATGACTTTTTTTTTTAATTCCATATATATGTGTTAGTATACGGTATTTGTCTTTCTCTTTCTGACTTACTTCACTCTGTATGACAGACTCTAGGTCTATCCACCTCATTACAAATAGCTCAGTTTCATTTCTTTTTATGGCTGAGTAATATTCCATTGTATATATGTGCCACATCTTCTTTATCCATTCATCCGATGATGGACACTTAGGTTGTTTCCAGCTCCGGGCTATTGTGAATAGAGCTGCAATGAACATTTTGGTACATGTCTCTTCTTGAATTATGGTTTTCTCAGGGTATATGCCTAATAGTGGGATTGCTGGGTCATATGGTAGTTCTATTTTTAGTTTTTTAAGGAACCTCCATACTGTTCTCCATAGTGGCTGTACCAATTCACATTCCCACCAGCAGTGCAAGAGTGTTCCCTTTTCTCCACACCCTCCCCAGCATTTATTGTTTCTAGATTTCTTGATGATGGTCATTCTGACTGGTGTGAGATGATATCTCATTGTACTTTTGATTTGCATTTCTCTAATGATTAATGATGTTGAGCATTCTTTCATGTGTTTGTTGGCAGTCTGTATATCTTCTGTGGAGAAATGCCTATTTAACTCTTCTGCCCATTTTTGGATTGGGTTGTTTGTTTTTTTGCTATTGAGCTGAATGAGCTGCTTATAAATTTTGGAGATTAATCCATTGTCAGTTGCTTCATTTGCAAATATTTTCTCCCATTCTAAGGATTGTCTTTTGGTCTTCTTTATGGTTTCCTTTGCTGTGCAAAAGCTTTGAAGTTTCATTAGGTCCCATTTGTTTATCTTTGTTTTTATTTCCATTTCTCTAGGAGGTGGGTCCAAAAGGATCTTGCTGTGATTTATGTCATAGAGTGTTCTGCCTATGTTTTCCTCTAAGAGTTTGATAGTTTCTGGCCTTACATTTAGGTCTTTAATCCATTTTGAGCTTATTTTTGTGTATGGTGTTAGGGAATGATCTAATCTCATACTTTTACATGTCCCTGTCCAGTTTTGCCATCACCACTTATTGAAGAGGCTGTCCTTTCTCCACTGTACATTCCTGCCTCCTTTATCAAAGATAAGTTGACCATATGTGCGTGGGTTTATCTCTGGGCTTTCTATCCTGTTCCATTGATCTATCTGTCTGTTTTTTGTGCCAGTACCACACTGTCTTGATTACTGTAGCTTTGTAGTATAGTCTGAAGTCAGGGAGCCTGATTCCTCCAGCTCCGTTTTTCATTCTCAAGATTGCTTTGGCTATTCGGGGTCTTTTGTTTTTCCGAACAAATTTTGAAATTTTTTGTTCTAGTTCTGAGAAAAATGCCAATGGTAGTTTGATAGGAATTGCATTGAATCTGTAGATTGCTTTGGGTAGTAGAGTCATTTTCACAATATTGATTCTTCCAATCCAGGAACATGGTATATCTCTCCATCTATTTGTATCATCTCTAATTCCTTTCATCAGTGTCTTATAATTTTCTGCATACAGGTCTTTTGTCTCCTTAGGTAGGTTTATTCCTAGATATTTTATTCTTTTTGTTGCAATGGTAAATGGGAGTGTTTTCTTGATTTCATTTTCAGATTTTTCATCATTAGTGTACAGGAATGCCAGAGATTTCTGTGCATTAATTTTGTATCCTGCTACTTTACCAAATTCACTGATTAGCTCTAGTAGTTTTCTGGTAGCACCTTTAGGATTCTCTATGTATAGTATCATGTCATCTGCAAACAGTGACAGCTTTCCTTCTTCTTTTCCAATTTGGATTCCTTTTATTTCCTTTTCTTCTCTGATTGCTGTGGCTAAAACTTCCATAACTAGGTTAAATAAGAGTGGTGAGAGTGGGCAGCCTTTTCTTGTTCCTGATCTTAGTGGAAATGGTTTCAGTTATTCACCATTGAGGACAATGTTGGCTGTGGGTTTGTCATATATGGCCTTTATTATGTTGAGGAAAGTTCCCTCTATGCCTACTTTCTGCAGGGTTTTTATCATAAATGGGTGTTGAATTTTGTCGAAAGCTTTCTCTGCATCTATTGAGATGATCATATGGTTTTTCTCCTTCAACTTGTTAATATGGTGTATCACATTGATTGATTTGCGTATATTGAAGAATCCTTGCATTCCTGGAATAAACCCCAATTGATCATGGTGTATGATCCTTTTAATGTGCTGTTGGATTCTGTTTGCTAGTATTTTGTTGAGGATTTTTGCATCTATGTTCATCAGTGATATTGGCCTGTAGTTTTCTTTCTTTGTGACATCCTTGCCTGGTTTTGGTATCAAGGTGATGGTGGCCTCGTAGAATGAGTTTGGGAGTGTTCCTTCCTCTGATATTGTTTGGAAGACTTTGAGAAGGATGGGTGTTAGCTCTTCCCTAAATGTTTGATAGAATTCGCCTGTGAAGCCATCTGGTCCTGGGCTTTTTTTTGTTGGAAGATTTTTAATCACAGTTTCAATTTCAGTGCTTGTGATTGGTCTATTCGTATTTTCTATTTCTTCCTGATTCAGTCTTGGTAGGTTGTGCATTTCTAAGAATTTGTCCATTTTTTCCAGGTTGTCCATTTTATTGGCATAGAGTTGCTTTTAGTAATCTCCCATGATCTTTTGTATTTCTGCAGTGTCAGTTGTTACTTCTCCTTTTTCATTTCTAATTCTATTGATTTGAGTCTTCTCCCTTTTTTTCTTGATGAGTCTGGCTAATGGTTTGTCTATTTTGTTTATCTTCTCAAAGAACCAGCTTTTACTTTTATTGATCTTTGCTATCGTTTTCTTCATTTCTTTTTCATTTATTTCTGATCTGATCTTTATGATTTCTTTCCTTCTGCTAACTTTGGGGGATTTTTGTTCTTCTTTCTCTAATTGCTTTAGGTGCAGGGTCAGGTTGTTTACTCGAGATGTTTCCTGTTTCTTAAGGTGGGATTGTATTGCTATAAACTTCACCCTTAGAACTGCTTTTGCTGCATCCCATAGGTTTTGGGTCGTCGTGTCTCCATTGTCATTTGTTTCTAGGTAGTTTATAATTTCCTCTTTGATTTCTCCACTGATCACTTCGTTATTGAGTAGTGTATTGTTTAGCCTCCATGTGTTTGTATTTTTTACAGATCTTTTCCTGTAATTAATATCTAGTCTCATAGCATTGTGGTCAGAAAAGATACTTGATACAATTTCAATTTTCTTAAATTTACCAAGGTTTGATTTGTGACCCAAGATATGATCTATCCTGGAGAATGTTCCATGAGCACTTGAGAAAAATATGTATTCTGTTGTTTTTGGATGGAATGTCCTATAAATATCAACTAAGTCCATCTTGTTTAATGTATCATTTAAAGCTTGTGTTTCCTTATTTATTTTCATTTTGGATGATGTGTCCATTGGTGAAAGTGTGGTGTTAAAGTCCCCTACTATGAGTGTGTTACTGTCGATTTCCCCTTTTATGGCTGTTAGTATTTGCCTTATGTATTGAGATGCTCCTATGTTGGGTGCATAAATATTTACAATTGTTATATCTTCTTCTTGGATCGATCCCTTGATCATTATGTAGTGTCCTTCTTTGTCTCTTCTAATAGTCTTTATTTTGTCTGATATAAGTATTGCTACTCCAGCTTTCTTTTGATTTCCATTTGCATGGAATATCTTTTTCCATCCCCTTACTTTCAATCAGTATGTGTCTCTACGTCTGAAGTGGGTCTCTTGTAGACAGCATATATATGGGTCTTGTTTTTGTATCCATTCAGCCACTCTGTGTCTTTTGGTGGGAGCATTTAGTCCCTTTACATTTAAGGTAATTATTGGTATGTATGTTCCTATTCCCATTTCCTTAATTGCTTTGGGTTTGTTATTGTAGGTATATTCCTTCTCTTGTGTTTCTTGCCTAGAGAAGTTCCTTTAGCATTTGTTGTAAAGCTGGTTTGGTGGTGCTGAACTCTCTCAGCTTTTGCATGTCTGTAAAGGTTTTAATTTCTCCATCAAATCTGAATGAGATCCTTGCTGGGTAGAGTAATCTTGGTTGCAGGTTTCTCTCCTTCATCACTTTAAGTATGTCCTGCCACTCCCTTCTGGCTTGTAGAGTTTCTGCTGAGAGATCAGCTGTTAACCTGATGGGGATTCCCTTGTGTGTTATTTGTTGTTTTTCCCTTGCTGCTTTTAATATGATTTCTTTGTGTTTAACTTTTTACAGTTTGATTAATATGTGTCTTGGCCTATTTCTCCTTGGATTTATTCTGTATGGGACTCTCTGTGCCTCCTGGACTTGATTACCTATTTCCTTTCCCATATTAGGGAAGTTTTCAACTATAATCTCTTCAAATATTTTCTCAGTCCCTTTCTTTTTCTCTTCTTCTTCTGGAACCCCTATAATTCGAATGTTGGTGCGTTTAGTGTTGTCCCAGACGTCTCTGAGACTGTCCTCTGTTCTTTTCATTCTTTTTTCTTTATTTTGCTCTGCATCAGTTATTTCCACTATTTTATCTTCCACGTCACTTATCCATTCTTCTCCCTCAGTTATTCTGCTATTGATCCCATCTAGAGTATTTTTCATTTCATTTATTGTGTTTTTAATCGATGCTTGATTCATCTTTAGTTCTTCTAGTTCCTTGTTAAGTGTTTCTTGCATTTTGTCTATTCTATTTCCAAGATTTTGTATCTTGGAAATAGAATCTTGGATCATCTTTACTATCATTATTCTGAATTCTTTTTCAGGTAGACTGCGTATTACCTCTTCATTTGTTAGGTCTGGTAGGTTTTTATCTTGCTCCTTCACCTGCTGTGTGTTTTCTTGTCTTCTCATTTTGCTTATGTTACTGTGTTTGGGGTCTCCTTTTTGCGGGCTGCAGATTCGTAGTTCCGGTTGTTTTTGGTGTCTGTCCCCAGTGGCTAAGGTTGTTTCAGTAGGTTGTGTAGGCTTCCTGGTGGAGGGGACTAGTGCCTGTGTTCTGGTGGTTGAGGCGCGATCTTGTCTTTCTGGTGCACAGGTCCACGTCTGGTGGTGTGTTTTGGGGTGCCTGTGACCTTATTATATTTTTAGGCAGCCTCTCTGCTAATGGGTGGGGTTGTGTTCCTGCCTTGCTAGTTGCTTGGCATAGGGTGACCAGCACTGAAGCTTGCTGGTCGTTGACTGAAGCTGGGTGCTGGTGTTGAGATCGAGATCTCTGGGAGATTTTCGCCGCTTGATATTATGTGGAGCTGGGAGGTCTCTTGTGGACCCGTGTCCTGAAGTTGGCTCTCCCACTTCAGAGGCACAGCACTGACTCCTGGCTGCAGCACCAAGAGCCTTTCATCTACCCAGCTCAGAATAAAAGGGAGATAAAGTAGAAAGAAAGAATTAGTAGAAGAAAGAAAGAGAGAGAGAAAGAAAGGAAGAAGGAAAGAAAGGAAGGAAGGAAGAAAGAAAGAAAGAAAGGAGGGAAGGAGGGAGGAAGGACGGAAAGAAAGAAAGAAAGAAAGGAGGGAGGGAGGAAGGAAAGAAAAAGAAAGAGTGAAAGGAAGAAGTGAGGGAGGAAGGAAAGAAAGAGTGAAAGAAGGAAAGGAGGGGCGGAGGGTGGGAGGGAGGAAGGGAAGGTAGGAAAAAAAGGAAGAGCAGGTAAAGTAAAATAGAATAAAGTATGAAATATAGTAGCATTATTAAAATTAAAAAGCAATTATTGAAAAAAAAAACGGACAGATAGAACCCTGGGACATATGGTGGAAGCAAAGCTATACACAGGGAATCTTACACAGAAGAATACACATACACATTCACAAAAAGAGAGCAGGGGGAAAAATTAAAAATCTTGCTCTCCAAGTCCACTCCTCAATTTGGGATAATTCGTTGTAAAAAGAGGAAAAGGGGGGAAAGTCTTAAATCTTGTCCTCAAAGTCCACTTCCTCAATTTGGGATGATTCGCTGTCCATTCATGCACTCCACAGACGCAGGACACATCAAGTGGACCGTGGAGCTTTAATCCGCTGCCTCCAAGGCTGCACAGAGAGATTTCCCTGTCTCTTCTCTGCTCTCACAGCTCCCGGGTCTCAGCCTTGGACCTGGCCCCGCCTCTGCGCGTAGGTAGGTCGCCGGAGGGCGTCCGTTCCTCGCTCAGACAGGACGGGTTTAAAGGAGCCGCTGATTCGGGGGCTCTGGCTCACTCAGGCAGAGGGGAGGGAGGGGCGCGCAGTGTGGGGCGGGCTTGCGGCGGCAGAGGCCGGCGTGACGTTGTAGCAGCCCGAGGCGCTCCGTGCGCTTTCCCGGGAAAGCCGTCCCGGCAGTGGCGGGGTGCAGAGGCCCCCCGGAAGGCGGGGCAGACAGTGACCCGCGCTCGCACCCAGGCCCCGCGGCGGCGGCAGCAGCAGCCCCAGCGTCCCACGCCCGTCTCCGTCGTCCGCACCTTTAGCCGTGGCTTGCGCCCATCTCCGGTGCTTCCCCAAGCAGCCCTCTTAATGCCCTCTCCTCGCGCATCAGGAAACAAAAGGGAAGAAAAAGTCTCTTGCCTCTTCGGCAGCTCCAGACTTTTTCCCCGGACTCCCTCCGGGCTAGCCGTGGTGCACTAACCCCTTCAGGCTCTCTTCCTGCCGCCAGCCCCAGTCCTCTCCCTGCGCTCCGACTGAAACCCAATAACAGCTCCCAGCCCCGCCCGCCCCGGCGGCCGAGCAGACAAGCCTCTCGGGCTGGTGTGTGCCTGAGGGCACCGATCCTCTGTGCAGGAATCTCTCCACTTTGCCCTCCGCACCCCTGTTGCTGTGCTCTCCTCCGCTACTCCGAAGCTTTCCCCCTCCGCCACCTGCAGTCTCCGCCCGCGAAGGGACTTCTAGTGTGTGGAAACCTTTCCTCCGTCATGGCTCCCTCCCACGGGTGCAGGTCCCGTCCCTATCCTTTTGTCTCTGTATATTCTTTTTTCTTTTGTCCTACCCAGGTATGTGGGGAGTTTCTTGCCTTTTGGGGGTCTGAGGTCTTCTGTCAGCGTTCAGTAGGTGTTCTGTAGGAGTTGCTCCACGTGTAGATGAATTTCTGATGTATCTGTGGGGAGGAAGATGATCTCCGCGTCTTACTCTTCCGCCATCTTCCTCCCGGGCCCCAGCTATACTTTCTAAAGAGCCTACAAAATTGAAATTAATGTCCTTAATTTTCTGGTAATCAAATGAGAATTCACAAAGAAAATATATAATACAAATAGTAAATAATTATATGTAAGACTTTGAACTTAGTAATCAAAGAAATTCACATTGAAACAATGGGATACCATCTTCACCTTTAAAATTAACAATTATGTTTCTGTGAGGTTGATGAAGTATAAATCAACCTTACTGGTTGTATAAATCAACCAATGGTATAAATCAACCAACGGTACTTGTTTGCAGGTTTTTCAACCATTCATCATTTTATTTTTTCATTTATTTCATTTTATTTATTCATTAAGCAAGTAATTGTTCAACACTTAATATGATTAAGGCTCATGGCATTCAACTCATAACTGCATCTTTCATTTCCAGACTTACTGTCTGCTCTTGCCTCTCAATAGGCCTGCCACCTTCATTTAGATGGATTTCTCTATGTTCCTTCAATTGCATTCCTCACATGCTTCTATCAGGCATAAAAGAACGTCTGTTACATCGCTGGAGAAGCAAAGTGATTGTATTAGCTTGACTTGCTGCTGTAACAAAGTAGTGTAACATACTGCTGTAACATAGTGAGCTAAAACAACACAAATTTCATATTTTACAGTTCTGGAGGTCAAAAATCAGAAAAGGGTCTCACTGGGCTAAAATAAAGTTCTTGGCAGGGCTGCACTCCTTTCTGGAGGCTCTAAGAGAGAATCCGCTTTCTTGCCTTTTCGAAACTCTAGAGATTGCCAACAGTCCTTGGCACGTGGCCCTGTTCCATAATCAAAACCAGTAATGATTAGTTGAGTCTTTCCATTAATGCCGTCTCTCTGGTCTTAATTCTTCTGCTTCCCTCTTTCCCATTTAAGGACACTAGTGATTATATTGGACCTCCCAGATAGTCCAAGATACTCTGTTTATTTTAATACCTGAAGTTTAGCAATCTTAGTTCCATCTGCAACCTTGACGTATAATATATTCACAGGTTCCCAGGGTTAGGATATGAACATCTTTGGGGGCCATTATTTTGCCTATCATAGTGATATACAGGAAAAGAAATGAAACAACATAGATTTTTATTCATATAGTTCTGGTTTGGGATTTTCACTCTTATCACTTATGTTCTTTATCTGTGACATTGTGCAAGATTCATAATTTCTCTTAGACTCTGAGTCTTCATGTTTACCATAAGAAAAGCAACCAAACAAACTATAAGAATTATATAGATATGTGTACCATGTAGCACACAGCAAACATTTAATAAATGATGCCTATTATAATTATTCAAAAAGTTACCAATATTTTAGCTTTAAGACCAGTCATATTTCTATAGGGTCCATTTATATGCATCCAATGAAGCAAATGTTTGGCTCTGTGGCATCTAACTGACCATGCATCAAAAAATCCAACATCAGTTGCATGCCAAGCATTGTGCTAATGCCACCCAAACTAATATCCAAAATGCAGATGCCATATTTATTGTGAACTTTAAAGATCCAATCAATGACTTCTTAAAAAACACCCAAAGTGTTATATATCATTTTGTTTCCAGTTGATTTAAATGTAAAAGAATCTAACTTGTGAAACCAGAGAGATTATTAAAGCAATTAACTGAAGTTGAGGAATGATTAAACAAGGTAATTTGAAGGGAAAGAAAATAGTGTACTAATCACAGTTATGTAACTAGTTGAAATGGGATGGAGAGTAATATTTTTGGAATTATTTCTTTTTACAGATTAAGTATGCATTTTCTGGGAATAATTCTTACCAATTTGTATGATATTGCTCATTATTGTTTTCACTACTCATTTAGGATTAAAGAAAACATTTTGTTTTGGGGATATATTAGTTAATGCTTTTAGTTTTTTGGTATACTTCACATAGCATTATAACTATGCTTCATGATATAAATGAAAATGATGAAAGTAATTACACGATATAGTAGTGACAAAGAAAATAATTTTGGGAAAATAGCCACATATTTGTTGATGTGTAAATCATAATACATCCAATGGTTCTCAATGTCAGTAAAGCAGCCTTGATATGGCTTTCTCAACTCCCTCTATCTGTCACAATCCTGTCTGCTTTTTCCTCAATTCATTCAGTATTAGTCATTTTTATCCTACATTTTCATAGCTTTTATGGAACTATGTTATAGCACAGTATTATTTAGATTCACCCTCAAGTAGCTATTGCAATTCTTACATATGGGACCATGTCTTAATCACCTGGGATTTTTTAACCAGCCCCCTAACATAGTAGCTTGTATTGTTCCCTGAACATATTGACATATCGCTATCCAGTAAATTCCAGCTGAATCAAAGTAGATCACTGAATCACATAGAGATGAAAGATCTGTAATAATAGAGCTATGAGACATAGATAAAAAAAACAGGTGATAACTCAAAAGCCTTGACACTTCATTTTATTTGGTTTTGGAACTAGGCTTTATAAAATGCATTAGCCCTTTAAATCCCCTAATCCTTGATCAGCCACCTACACTTAGGGTGCTGATAAAGTGGATCAGAGAACTCTCCAGGTCCAACAACATACAGTATTATCTAGTAAGGTTTTTGGAACTCAGGCTCTGTGGGGTCTCTTATTCTGAAGATCTGGGTTAGAACATTTGTGATCTCATCTGTAAGGACTACTCTGGTCCCTTCATCTTCAAATGAGAGTATTTCTATGCATTTGCTGGGCCTCCAAGCTCTTCCCCTAAGGACACAGTTTTCTCTCTCACCAGAGAGAGGTTACACACTCAAATTCTTAAAGCCTACTGCTATAATTTGTGCAAAGATGTACTTTGCCCAGTCAACATTTTTTTAAAAATAGTAAAATGAAAGAAAGAATCAGGATGTACCCAGGCAGAGCATTCACTCTCAAATGGCTACAGGTATCCCTGCTGCTACTGTTCACATTCATAGGATCTCTTTGGTCCCTGGATTCATATAAGTTTTCACTTTCTGGTAATTGGAAGAAAGGTATCCTAAACCACCACCTCAGGTGTCCCATTATGGTGCTCACATTGCCTTTCAAGTTGATGGTGCTCTGTTGAGGCAATATGTGGCAGTGTATGCATGTGTACAGGTCTGTTTCATTGCATCAGCTGTTTAAGAGGGAGGAAAAAAAAGAAATCTTCAAATTAAGCAACGAAAAAACAAAAAAGAAAGTTATCCACACATAAGAGAGGGCCTTGAGTTTTGCCCATACCATGGAAATTCTCTGCATGTGGTAGCAAAGCCAGGTTTGTCTTCATGATCAGTGTCATTTCCTCCCCTTCCCCTGGGTGAAGGAGGGATTCTCCTGTAGACTCTAAAAGTTACTCTCAGTGTTCAGTAGAATTCAGCTTTAACTTTCACACCAAATGAAGACTTTGCAGATTCAATTCAGAAGCCCTTTAAAGTTCATCACTTGGGTTTTTCTTGGCTGATCTACACCTTCCTCTGCCCAGGCTTGGGAAGAAGGAACACGGTTTCCTTTGTAAGAGGATGAAAGGTAATGATAAATATTCTGAATCAAAAAATTGCTCTTCTTTTAAATATAAACTTGCATGAGGGAATGTAAGTGATACATATTACAAATGAAAGATTTTACTAAGTGCATGAGCCATCTTATTCAGCCACATATCACTGGAGCAGGAGTTTATATGCTACTTGGGTGAGACAAACCATAAATAAATAAATAAAATAGAAAGCACAATGAATTATTTTTGAAGATAGTGATAAGGATTATGGGTTAAAATCAAGCAGAAGAAAAAGATACAGAATGTCAGCATTAAGAGAAAGGTTTGCAACCTTAGGTAGGTTTATTAAGGGCAGGCTTTACTGAGAAAGTAATATCTGAGCAATACATAGGTGAAATATACAAATACATACAAGAGTGAAATTCCAGAATGAAGAACATTACCAACCACTATAGACTATAATAACAATGAAAGATGTAATAATAATAATAATAATAACGAATTTTACAATTGTATGGAAACACAAAAGACCCTGAATAGCCAAATCAATCTTGAGAAAGAAAAATGGAGCTGGAGGAGTCAGGCTCCCTGACTTCAGACTATACTATAAAGTTACAGTAATCAAGACAATATGGTACTGGCACAAAAACAGAAATATAGATCAATAGAACAGGATAGAAAGTACAGAGATTAAACCTATGCACTTATGGTCATCTTACAATGGAGAAAAGACAGCCTCTTCAATAAGCGGTGCTGGGAAAATTGGACAGCTACATGTAAAAGAATGAAATTAGAACACACCCTAGCACCATATGCAAAAATAAACTCAAAATGGATTAAAGACCTAAATGTAAGGTCAGATACTATGAAACTTTTAAAGAAAAATAGAGGGAGGACACTCTCTGACATAAATCACAGAAAGATCTTTTTCGATCCACCTCCTAGAGTAATGAAAATAAAGACGAAATAAACAAAGGAGACCTAATTAAACTTAAAAGCTTTTGCACAGCAAAGGAAACCATAAGCAAAACAAAAAGAAAACCCTGAGAATGAGAGAAAATATTTGTGAACTAAGCAACTGACAAGGCTTTAATCTCCAAAATATACAAAGAGCTCATGCAGTTCAATATCAAAGAAAAAACAAACAACCCAATAATAAAATGGGTGGAAGATATAAATAGATATTTCTCCAAAGAAGACATAAAGATGGTTAAAAAGCACATAAAAAGCTGCTCAACATCATTAATTATTAGAGAAGTGCAAATCAAAACTACAATTAGGTATCACCTCACACGGGTCAGAATGGCCATCATCAAAAAATCTAAAAACAACAAATGCTGGAGAGGGTGTGGAGAAAAGGGAACCCTCCTACACTGTTGGTGGGAATGCAAACTGGTACAGCCACTATGGAGAACAGTATGGAGATTCCTTAAAAAACTGAAAATAGAGTTGCCATATAATTCAGCAATCCCACTCCTGGGTATATATCTGGAGAAAATCATAATTTGAAAAGATATATGCACCCCAATGTTCATTGCAGCACTATTTACAATAGCCAGGACATGGAAGCAACCTAAATGTCCATTAACAGAGGCATGGATAAAGAAGATGTGGTATGTATGTATATATATATATATATATATATATATATATATATATATATATATATATATATATATATATATATATATATATATATATATATATATACACACACACACACACACACACACACACACACAAATAATTCCTTTTGCAGCAACATAGATGGACTTAGAGATTCTCATACTCAGAAAGAGAAAGGCAAAAATCATATGATATCACTTATATGTAGAATCTAAAAAAAGGCTACGAAAGAACTTATCTACAAAACCAAAATAGAGTTACAGAGGTAAAAAATAAACTTATGTTTACTGAGTGGGTAAGGAGTGAGGAGGGATAAATTGGAAGATTGGGATTGACATATACACACTACTATATATAAAATAGATAACTCATAAGGACCTACTGTATAGCAGAGGGAATTCTACTCAATACTCTGTAATGGCCTATATGTGAAAAGAATCTAAAAAAGAGTGGATATATATATTTGTATTGATATACACCTGAAACTAACACAACATTGTAAATTAATTATACCCCAATAAAAAAACAACTTCTCTCTCCATTTAGCCCCAACTGTTCTTACAAAAAAACAGCTCACTCAATTTATATATAAATTATCTAACCACAAATTTACAAAATTTCAGTTCTCTAGTGCTTTAATAGATTTTAAATGTCTTCAAAACATTCTGCTTTGGTGTTTCAGTAAACAATATCCTATAACAAGTGAACTGGGAGACAAAGTTCCCAAGGGTTTACCTGGTGGTGCAGTGGTTGAGAGTCCACCTGCCGATGCAGGGGACGTGGGTTCGTGCCCCGGTCCGGGAGTATCCCGTGTGCCATGAAGTGGCTGGGCCCGTGGGCCGTGGCCACTGGGCCTGTGCGTCCGGAGCCTGTGCTCCATGGCAGGAGAGGCCACAGCAGTGAGAGGCCCGCGTACCGCAAAAAAATAAATTTAAATAAAATATTAAAAAATAAAGGTCCCCAAACTTTAATGTATTTTCCACCTCTTGTCCTTTCCAGGGCCATGAACTCTCCAGTATCAGTCACTTAATTTAATGTAAAAAAAACTCATTATCAGTCACTAAAATTTTAACAGGCAAGAGGAAAAAGAAAATGCATTTACTGAACCCACATTCAATGACAAGAACTTTACATGTATTACTTCATTCTAATCTTCACTAGGAAGATAAAAATTCTTTATGTATTATTTTCTCCATTTTATAGCTAAGAAAAAAATAGATTTAAGGAATTTAAATTACTTGTGCAAACTCACAGAGCTAAAAGCCAAGACAAAAATCTATCATATTTGCATAATCTCCATTGGGTAGCTAAAAACACTATGACTGGGAATTTAAATAACATCCAGAGTTGCATAGCTAAAGAGTGACAGAGTTACATAGTGTCGACTGGAAAAAACAAACAAACAAACAAAAACCCCAAAACGTACAAGGTAAGAGCAGTGAGTTTTAGTTTAATGTATTCTATGCAGGGACTTTACTGAAGACTATAGCCCAGGAGACAGACTCTCAGATAGCTCTGAGGAACTGCTCAGAAGAGGTGGTGGGGGAGAAGCCAGGATATATACACATTTTTTTTTTTACTGGGAAAAACATGTAGTCAAGCATAAAAAGGATACTGCTAATGAAAAAGAACAGACATCTCAAGTTAATTATTTTAGTGCTTTTCTATATATGGCAAGATGCAAGAATCTGGTATCATAGAAATTTTTCCTTAGATATACGTCTTAATCTAATGGCCATGTATCTAAAGCACAGAGTACTTCCTGGTTTACTCCATCCTGAATTCCTCTAAAGGTGCACAGGCAATGGGCAACTGTGGTGGGTTGCAACTTAATCCTTGAAGAGCTGGAATCGAGGGCAACATTCTTTGTTTTACCGAGGGTTGTGAAGTATTTCATGACGACTTTTTCCCCTGGTGCTAGGAATGCTCACTTCTAGGTCAAATGAGGATTCACCTACAAAAGTTCTCTGGGTCCTCTCTCTTTCTAGTCTATTATGATACAGGAAATGTTTCTTCTATGTTACTTCTCCCACATCTAGAGTTGCACTATTAATTTTATATGTGACCGAAGACCTCAAGACCTTTAGCCATCATTAGTTTTGTTAGAGACCTGGTTACACATAGGGTAATGCAGAAACAACAATCTTATAAAATAAGCAGATTATAAGTAATATAGCTAGTAGCATTAATAAGTTTATGGTACATCAGAGAGAGCGACAAAGCATAGTTTGAAAACAACAAATTAAAGCAATGATTAGTACAACTATTTGCAATCTGGATTTCAGTAGGCCACCAAGTTCAGAAGGGAGCCAGCTGGAGAAGCCAAATTCTAGAGGGATCAGGTAGAGAGAAAAAGTAAATGTTTTATCTGCATTTACAAAGGCATATTTTATTAAATTGCTGTAAGTTAGTGTAAAAGGTTTCCTCATGTCTGGGAAACAAATATTAAAAGCCAATAATATTTCTGACAAAAATTTATAAAATTATAAATTATATTAATCAGTTTATACAGTCCCATGTAATTGTTTTGATGATCGTGATTTTTTGTGAGTATTTTATGAAGCTATCAAATTTTTCCTTAGAGTTTTAGAATTTTTTACCCAGTTCAGCAGTATGATCTAAAAGTCATCAGAAACCTATATTTGTCAAAAAGTCATTTTAATGAATCTTCTTGAAGAACTTTATTTTTGTAAAATCATCAGAGTAAAACAATAACTGTCTATAAATGATAAAAGACTAAAAATGGCTTGCTAAAAGATCTGATTACAAGACAATAGACAAGGAAAGTTGATTAGTTCTCTCACATACAACATTTTAAGGTAATAATTAGAATTATGACTGATAACTTACCAGGACATATCCAAATTTTAGTAACCTCATATAATAATATTTACCCATATGATATACCTAAGAAAGTTTATCATCACTCATTTGACAATGTTCCCCATGTAATTTAACATACCATATAAACCTAGTTAGTTTTGTATCTCTCTTTGTGATGTTTCAGGGGCCTTCTATAGCATTCCAAAGTTAATGAGTCAAAAGAGCTACATTTAGAATTTTATTTTGGGAAGTTTGTCAAACGTAAAAAAAGGTTTTAAAATAATTGGTCAAATAGGTTCACAGATCACTGTGAAATAATACTTATTCACTAAACCAAAGTGACAAAATATTTTAAAGGCAAAATACAGAAAGTTACAACTGTCCACTTAAAATGTAAAGAAAATTTTTAGGATCTATTATCAAAAGCAAATCAATATTTCAAGAAAACTTTGTTCTTTAAACACAGAGAGAAGACTAACTTTTAGTTTTCTACCAGCTTACTTTTAATATTAAAGTGTATTTACTCAATTAAATTTTATTCTAATCTTAACCAGTCCTGACCATGCACAGAACTCCTTTCTCAGGGTTCCTTTCCCACAAACCTTCTATAAAGTCCCTTTTTACATTCATATTTTGCATAGGCTTCCCCTTTCTTTCTCTCTCTCCAGGACAGAATTACTTCCTTTTCACTTAAAAAAATGCTTTTCCATTCTTTAAACATATTTTTTCTTCCATTATGTACAAAGATGTTTTCCTTCCTTTCCATCTCTTGGCCATTTTATCTATTTTTTGTATGAATCCACAGTGAGGGGTCAAGCCAAAAGACCCAGGCCCTTTTGTCAATCTTTAACTTGCTTAATTGGCTTTTGCCCCCAAGCAGGTGCTGGTCAGATATGTTGGTGTAATTTTTTTTTTCTTTCTCTCTTTTAAATTTTTCTAAATTGGGGTAAATGGAGCGAACTTGTTTGGAGACTTTTAATGTTGGGGGGTAACTAATAGGGTGTCCCTTTGGCCCATCCAACCTTAGGTAGTGTTGTATCAAAACTTTTGTTTTAATCTAATCAGTGTCCATTTTATTTATCCCATTTCTTAATAACCATATAAAGACTTCCATCCTGCTGGGATGAGTCCCTTTAAATGTCCACCTTTTGGGGAAGAAGTCTCTTGAATTTCCCCTCAGCTTCTTCCTATTCCCTTTTTAATCAGCCTAATTAATACTAGTTGACCTTATGTTTTGTATATATGAGACCCATTGAGGGAAAGTTGAAAACACAAAAAAGGCATCCCAAACTGTTTTTTGGTGTTTGGTGGGGTTTTTGTTTTAGATTAAGAAAGTTCTTAAGGTTAGCTGTTATATATCTTTGTATCCACCTTTTGATTTTGTCTTTCCATAGGTACCAATAAAGCAGCTGTTTATAAATGAGAGTTCTCTAAAGTTTACCAGTTTAGAAGTCTTTCCAATTTAAAGGATCCATCATCTGGCCATTTAGGACTAGCATTTTAATAGGAACTAAAATCAATAAGATGCAAGTGGTGTCTCCACAGAGAGAGCAAAGTTTGCAACCTTCACAAGGTCCAGAAAGTTTACTCCCCAAGATAGTCTAAGAAAGTAAAGGCCTTCATTGTACAGGCAGGTACAATCAAGGTTGAGATGATAGAGGCCCCTTATGGGCTGGGACCCCTTATGATAAATTTCTCTTAAGGCTGGTAAGTATGGCCAGACAAAGAGACTACTTGGAATCTCAGTCTATTTGATTGGCTGCCAAATGTACACTGTATGTGTACCTTTCTGATGGCAGAGACGAAGCCCTCAAAACACAGAATAAGATGCCTATGAAGATCAGGTAGAACATTTACAGCTCAAGGACACAGGGGGAGAAATGAAAGCTCCTCCTAGAAGAACCTTTGTTCCTTTAAGGTCAAAATTTTGAAAAGATATTTTATCAAGCCTGCTATCGCTAACTGCATATGCAAAAACCAGTTTGGAATATCAAAATAGCCCCATCTTGGTCATTTTTAGGGTGATACTTCCTTAGTTTCTAATTAAGAAATTACTTGCAAGTATAAGCTCCCTACATACTGTGCATGAACCTGGCTGGGGTGTTAGTCTGAGGCTGGTAAACTGTCATCTATCTTTCTTTTGTTTTGAAAACTTTGTTTCCCGTTCTTCATTGGTTTGTAGAGATAAAATCACTATTGATAATTGTGTGATGGGCTGATGTGTTGTTTGTGAGCTTAATTCTTCTGGGTGTCACCCTAGAGTCATTTCAGCTATTCTAGTGCTCTGAGCTCTATTTTTGCTCAGATCACTAGGTGGACCAATCTTTGTGTACCTCCCCAGACTAGTGTAGTTTTAGTTAGTGAGTGGGTTTCCTTATGAGATCACTCTAGCAAGTTTCTCAGTTGCCTGAGAAAGCTGTAGCCCGTTAGGGGGATAAGCATCCCTTTTCTTTGGAGCTGGGGGTGCTCATTTGGTATCTTTACTTCTATTCTAACAAACTCTATTGAAATAGCTGAATTGAGGAAAGACATCAGATCAGCCTCCTATCTAATCACCCAGCCCAAACCACCTCAGGGTCTCTTAACTGAGCAATACCCTTCCAGCATTTTCTCAGCTGGGGTAATCCAGGTACCTCTTCTTGAAGCTAAGTTCAAAGAAAACCTACTTCTCACAGCAAAGAGTTTATCCACTGCTGAATAAAACTGAGGATCATCAACAAATTACAGGAGATCCAAGACCAGTAAAGACTCCCCCAAATTCACGTGGGCTTGCCAAGGAGGCAGATGGGCAAAAGGGTCTCTTGTTGGTACCAAGGCTTTTGATCCTCACAGAGTTCAGGCAAAGGAGAGAAGTTTACTCTGGGTCCCTTTATGTTCACCAAAACTGTTTAGTGAAAGAAAAAAAATAAAGCACAGCATGAACGTACTGAGTTTCAGTTTTATTTGGGGAATTTACTGAGGACTATAGCTTGGAAGACAGACTCTCAGATAGTTCTGAGGAACTTCTCCAAAGAGGCAGAGGAGCCAGATATATAATATATGAATTTTTTGTTGTGAAAAACATGTAGTCAAGCACAAAAAGTTTACTGCTAATCACAAAGAACAGACATCGCACATTCATAATTATAGTGCTTTTCTATATATGGGAAGATGCAAGAATCTGGGGTCATTACAATTTTCCCTTAGATATGCATCTTAACTATCTAGGGACCTGAATAGTTCCTGTTTTCTCCATCCTGAATTCACCTCAGCACTCACTATCAGTGGGCAACTGCACTTAGGTAGCAACTGAAGCCTTATAGAACTGGAATGATGGACAACATTTTTTGTTTTACAATAGTATTGAGCCCCAGATCATGCATATTCTCCAAGACGTCAAGCTGTCTCTAATGTAGTCTGAAAAAAAAAACAGGAAAGAGACCATTTCATTGGCAATTAGAGAAGTGCAATTATTCAAGGTATTTGATGATGGGGCCATCTATAGATTGCACCATGAAGCAATACTAAGTCAATCTCCACGTGAATGGTGCCATTACTGCATGTCAGGTTATTGGGAGATGGAACACCCTGAGATGGTTTCTTGGTAGGAGTGTAGTTTAATGGAGCCTGGAATATGCAGGAAAGTTTCATACTGAGAAAGACTGGGAACCAGGAAAAAAATGAGGAGCAGGGCAAGGGCTGGTAATAAAAGGGCATCACAAAGCAATGCAGGGGCCCTGAAAGAAGAGTGTATCTGCCTTGCATTTTTTCCCAGTGCCAGCCCTGCTTAACATTGATGGAATAATTATTGGGGCCCAATTATACAGTAAGCTGCAGTGATTTGTGATGCTCTACAACCAGCACTGAATCAACCTGTCTCAGTAGCTGTAAGTCTGCATAAAGTTTTAATTACGAACATCAGAAGTTGGTCAGAGCATATGGAGAAAAATGGATTATGAATTTATGATGCAGTGAATTTTCCTGCTGAGTGACTCTTCTCCTGATCAGGGCCTGGTGACGGGATGACAAAAAGGCATGTAGGAGAAGCCAGATGCTTGACAAAGCATCCACTGCCTTTTAAAAGTGAGACTGGGGGCCAGAGCAGTGGGAGTGTGTCAGAGGGAGAGCTAACGGATGTCATTTGGCTTTGTGACATTCTAATCCTGACCTCAGATGAGAGTGTTGTGACATGTGTTGTGACATGACACACTCTTCCAGACTGGCATATGACAGGGTAGAATTGTGCCAGGGAATGGTCTTGGCTTGCCTAGCAATTCTTTCAACTCTTCCTATATAAGAGGATTTCTTAAATTGATGAGCTATTCACTATATTTTCTCTTTAGGCTCAGTAAACACTTATTGAGAGCCTATTATCTGCCAGACATCCAACAGCCAGTCTGTTTGGGTGTGCAGAGGCCTGAGTGCCTGGCACACCTAGGGACAGGTTTGCAGGGTCATCACAAATGCAGAATTCCCGGAGGGAGTGGTTGAGTCTCTGACTGCAAGACACACAACTTCTCCCTTGGCTTCTTCCTCCTTCCTTTCTATTCCCCACAAGTGTCGATCTATAAACTTCCTGCAGGTTAATCTCTATCTCAGATTTGGCTTCCTAGGGATGCTGACTTTCAAAACTCAGCATCTCACTGGTAGACCCCTCAATTTTCTGGGTGAGCACCCAGAGCCTTATATACAATTTGGTAAAATGGAAAAGCATATTCATTTGTTCTTATACCCATTAATCATGTATTTATTCAAGCACATTTCATTACAGCACTTACAAGCACTGTGTTAGGCTTTAGGGGGACAGAGGTGAAAGAAAGTTCGTAGCTGAAATAGTGTTCAGTGCCATGGAGGAGATAGACAAACCCTAACCACTTAGTATGGTAAAGATTATGGTATAGTCAGGCACGGGGAGCTGTGGGAACGCTGAGGAGGAACACCCATCTCAATATGAATATTGGGGAGAGAGTCCAAGAAGTTTCTGGAAATGAGAGCAGTTGACTCAAGTAGGAGTGTTGGCCATATGCTCTTCTGGCTGATCACACACTGAGGGAAGTAATCAGCGGAGAAAAAAGACGGGCTCTGCCAGTTGGTCCTACAACCGACCAAGCGGCTGCTCACATATGCACAGACAGACAGAAGGCCCTCCACCAACATTCCAGAAAAATGCCACCCTCCTCCTCAGGTTGTGTATCTGTGACTCACCTTGAGTCTCAGATTCTGGTTTCTCCTGGATTAAAAGTCCAATTTAACAATCACAGTGTGTAATTGAAACCCCCCACCCCTGGATTATGCAGAAGGATTGTCTTGTCCATACCTAATAAACAAGAAAGTTGACAATCACTGCAGCAAGGTCACTAAACATGTGTGATTGAATAGTGTGAATGCCTCAAAACACCCAGGGCAAGATAAGCACGTGGTTATTGACACTAATCTCTGTGTAAATGGCTCACCTACTGGGATTACACACCTTGTCATGTTTCTCAAATCAACCACTACTGCACACTCCAATTTTAAGATGAAGATAAATTAATAAATAGAATTTAGTTTGAAACTGAGGCACAGAGCTTCAACCTCCCTTTTAACTCTGGCAGCTTGAGAGATACCCCTCTAATTAATTTATTTTTTAAAAAATCTTTAGTTATTTCATAATGAAGCCAATCTAATCCTCTCTTCCTCTGAATATATGTACATGTATAAAACATAGGTAAATAGGTAGATAGATATTCAGCAATCACATCCCAGGTCAATGTAGCCCATTTGAGGCTAAAGGGAAGACCTACAAGACTTAAGAGGGTAAACAATCCAACGAACCACACGATGTTCTGAAAATATACTGCCCTGTACATCTGGAGATCAATTTTTCTAAATTGGTTTCAAACAAACAAATGAATAAAACAACTCACTGGTGTTTGCACTGTTAGAAAAGGGTTAAAGCGGTTACACTTTATAATATATTAAGGCAATCACATTTCAGAGTTGCAATTTATTATTTCTCTCAAATATGTAGATAGGTATTATATTTAATGTGGGAGCTGGTGAATGCTTATGATATACGGAACAGATATAAGACAAAACACCAAGAGCTAATAAACATAACAAAAAAGTCAAATGTTACTAGTGAGTTAAAAGTATGAAATGCAAACTGGACAAATGAAATCCCATTTTTAAACTATCAAACTAGCAGAGATTATGCCCAGTATCAACTGTGAAGGGACATGGGCTTTCCTGTGCACTGAAAATGTACATGTAAACTGATAACACCATTCCAAGGGACAATTTACAACTGTCAAGAGCCCTAAAAAATACATGTATTTTCACCAATGTGCTTCTAGGCATTCATGTGAAAATACACACACACACACACACACACACACACCACCACCACCACCACCACCACCACCACCATCATCACCATGAACAACCAAAAACAAAGTTTATATTAAAAATTGTCTATCATAAAACTTTTATAATGCCAAACTAGAATGATCATAAACATTCAATAATTGGACAAAGGATATGCCTAGACAATTCACAGAAGAGTGTAAAGCAAGGACTGTCATTTGTCATCTGGTTCTACTAGGATTGAATCATCAGCCACTGCAGTCACTGACCTACAATACACCACGAAAGGAATTCAGGCTGAAGGACGGGGCGAGGGACTCTGTGCTTTGGGAAGACAGTCAAGACAGACCCTTAGACAGTTATCATTCAGGAAAAATTTTAATGAACCCAGATTTTTGCATCTTCCTGTACATAGAAAAGAACTAAAATTATTAACTGAGATATCTGATCCTCGTGACTAGCACTAACCTTTCACTGAAATGTATGCCTCGCTGCATGCATCCCCTAACCAAAATCACTTATATACTGGCCTCTCCCCTCTATTGCTTAGGAGCAGTTCCTCAGAGCTATCTGACAGGCTGTTTCCCAGGCTATAGTCCTCAGTAAGTCCTCAAATAAAGCTAAAACTCACAGCTCTCATGTTGCGAGTGCTATTTATTTTCCAGTCAACAAGAACAAATCCAAAATGTCACCAAACATATGAAAATTTGCTTAAATTCAATAGCAATTGCAATCTGAAAGATAAAATGGTATTTTACATTTTTGGTGTCAGAATTGGAAGTGTTTAAAAGACTAAGATCAATTGCTCCTAGAGAAATTACTGAAATTCACATTTAAACATTTCTGATTGAAATATGAATGGTCCCATTTTTTTAAAAGAAATCTGGTTACGCTATTAAAATTAAAAATGCATATGTCCTTTGACCCAGCTTTTCTGCTTTAAGGAATTTATCACTTAGAATCAAAAACAATCATCTCTAAGATGTCAGTATTTATTGCAATATTGTAAGGAATAGTCCTCAAAAAGTAAATATTGATAATAAGGAAATGGTTGAATAGATTATTATACATCTATACAGATATAATGAATGGAATGTTTTGTAGCTATTACAAAATAAATTACAATGTGTAATACTGTCATTTATAATAAGGTATATAATTTGATCTTCATCCTCATTTCTGACATATAGCTCCTAACACACTTTGAATACTCTGTGATGAAAGCAATAAGTGTATCTCTTGTTATGTTAATGAGGTAACTTTTGGAGACACCTAAGGATGAGGGTTGATTGCAATGAGAACCAACCATGTAATTAGAGGTTTGGAATTTGTAGTCCCCCCCTCCCCAAACTTTGGAGAGAGGAAGGGGCTGCAGGTTTAACTGTCAATAGCCAATGATTTAATCCATCATGCTTATGTGATGAAACCTCAATTAAAACCCAAAAGGAATGTATGGAGAACTTCCAGGCTGGTGAACCAGAATGCTCCCATGTGCCACCATGTAGTACCCCAAACTCCACAAGGACACAAGCTCCTTTGTTCAGGACCTTGCCCTTTGTGTATCTCCATCTGGCTGTGGATTTGTATCCTTTAATATCCTTTGTAATAAACTGGTAGTCTAGTGATTAAATTGGTTTCCTTAGTCCTATGAGCAGCTCTATCAAATTAATTGAACCCAAGGAGGGAGTCATGGGAACCGTTGACCTATAGCCAGTTTGTCAGAAGTATCGGTAGCAACCTAGGCTTGCAAGTGACATCTGAAGTGAAAGGCAGTCCTGATTGGGACTGAGAGCTTAACCTATGGAATTTGGTGCTATGTCCGAGAAGACTGTCAGAATTGAGTTGAAGTGCAGGACACCCAGCCACTATCCAAGAATCTCTTATTGGTGTGGAAAATCCCCATCCACACACACACAAACACACATACTGGAATTTGTTCCAGAAACCTTACAGTTATATCAGTTAACTTGGAGATTTCAAAAAAAGTATTGGTTGGGCTTCCCTGGTGGCGCAGTGGTTGAGAGTCCGCCTGCCGATGCAGGGGACACGGGTTCGTGCCCCGGTCTGGGAAGATCCCACATGCCGCGGAGCGGCTAGGCCCGTGAGCCATGGCCGCTGAGCCTGTGCGTCCGGAGCCTGTGCTCCGCAAGGGGAGAGGCCACAACAGTGAGAGGCCCACGTAACAAAAAAAAAAAAAAAAAAAAAAAAGCATTGGTTGACTAAAGAAAGAAAGATGTAAAAAAAAGTATATGATTCCATTTTTGAAAAGTTATGACTGCAGTATATCATATGTAACTACATAGGATATTAAAAAGCCAGTGTTTGTATATCTACGTCTATATGTTTGTGTATATATGCACAAGAGTGATGAAAAATATGGAAGAATATATCCAAGGTGGTTAATCCAACTTAGCTAAATAAGGATGGGAAAGGGAGGCAAGCACAGAAAAGAAGATTGCAAGTAAATACCAAAGACAGCAGATATTAAATAGTTTCATTCACTTTTTTTTTGTAAAATTATATGTCATGCCTACATAAAAACATACAGTTTAAAGCAAATATGAATTTTCACAAGACTCACATGGGGAGATTAGTATAGTACATCTTCCTGGCTTTCATTCCCAGACATGTTTGGAAAGACACACAGAAGCTGTGGTCTATAAAGAAATCCAGGTGACTGCAATGCAGCCCATCCACACAGGACATGTAAATATGACATGTATTCACAATTTCTTTTTTTAATAAATAAATTAATTTATTTATGGCTGCATTGGGTCTTCATTGCTGCACGCGGGCTTTCTCTAGTTGTAGCGAGCGGGGTTACTCTTTGTTGCTATGCGTGGGCTTCTTATTGTTGTTGCTTCTCTTGTTGTGGAGCACGGGCTCTAGGCTAGCAGGCTTCAGTAGTTACAGCACATGAACTCAGTAGTTGTGGCTCGCGGGCTCTAGAGCGCAGGCTCAGTAGTTGTGATGCACGGGCTTAGTTGTTCCACGTCATGTGGGATCTTCCTAGACCAGGGCTTGAATCCGTGTCCCCTGCATTGGCAGGCAGATTCTTAACCACTACGCCACCAGGGAAGCCCCACAATTTTATTCTTCATGACTTCAGGTAAAATGCGGTGTCTGCCTTTTCTTCAAAGCCCAACATCCCCTAAGAGCCTTGGCAAGGTCTGGTTTCCCAAGCTTGGGAAAACACCTGACCCGGCACTTGCTTTCAAAGTGGAGACTACATATCCTAGCCTTATCAGTGTGGATGCTTCCCCTATCCAGGTCCTCAATCCCACCCTACCTCCTACTCCATCCACATGGCTGCTGTATCCACATGGCAAAAAGTTACCCTGTCAAATGCTCTAATCCTATTACAAAGCGAGGGTTACTCTTACAGATTACACACTTTATAAACATTTGTGGTACTCAGTTGCATCCAGTCCCTTGCACGACACCTGGCATATGGCAGACGTTCATAAAATAAAAAATTATGCTTTGGGTGAAACTGAGAAAATAGGCAGTCAACCAATGCAGCTCCTGCTTCTGTACATCCCAGCTTCACTATTGGGATCCCAGCAAACCTACCCTTACTGGCTCCAGTGGCACAGGCAAAGCCTCTGTGCTGGGGAGTCAGAACATCCTGCATTCACTGATAGTGAGCCCAGCAGAATGGATTGAGCTATAATCATGCATAAGTTATTAGGCCCATTTGCAATGAAAATTCACTTACTTTCAAAATGATCATTCCATCGCAAAATCCGAAGTTAGGAAAGTATTGACCTAGTTGCATATTTGTTCTCTATCCAGCCAGGATCATAAGTTTTCAATATTAACTAGTTCAAAAATGTGCCATTGATTTATTGAACTTAGATCCTGCCTTTAAGAAACTTACACTCTGACTGAGTGGAATCCAAATCCATCTGAGTGGAGCCACATGGTGATAAATCACAAAGACATATATCAATATACAAAATTCTAATAAAGCACAGACTTTCCATTCCAAAGATGAGTTGCAAAACTCACATGAGCAAAGGCAGAGACATGGTGATATGGACACAGTCCCCCAAAGAGCCTTCGTTGACGAGAGCACCAGGCATTTAGATTATTAAATTCCATGACATTTAATAATCAGTCACGTGACATCATAGTTTTACTATACATTTGTGTACCTGTGTGCATACATATTTTGAAGTCATTTTCCCTCTGAGAGAGCAACATTTGTTACTATTCCCCTCACCATCTGCAAGCCTCAATTATATTTATTTTAAATGTAAATTCCTTGATGTAAGGAACAGTATATTAAGTCTTAGTCTGTTATGGATGATTACTGTGGTTAAAAACAAAAACTGCATATTAGCAAAAAAAAATCTATGCTTCTGTGCAAATTAACATGGGAGTAACTTTTACAATTTAATGTGAAAGATTGATGGTAAGACTGTCAAAACAAATAGGGTTCATTTCTGTAAAATTCAGGGTCATTTTTACAACTGGAAATTGACTTGCTTAAAGGCATAATAACATAGATGGGGAAAATGTTACAGTCAGCAGTAATGGCAGTCTAGGATAGCAGTGAGAGCAGAAGGACACTCAAAAACAGTAGCGTACTAAGTGTTTGACGTTTAAAGTAGGTAAGTTTTTAGCATTTCATCCTCTATATGACCAAGTGTTTTTCAGTATTCATTGTGAAAATAAATAATAATAATCAGAAAAGAAACTTCTCATGAATTTTGTTTATATAGTCATAGCAGTAAATAGTAAAAATTACAAAAAAGTAATAGATTTGTCATTTTATTACTTTTTTAACAAAAGAAGACGATGTGAAAAATGCTTCCCAAAGAGTGAATTCCTCAAAGTTCACAGAACAATTTGCACCTAGAATGACAGAATTGAGGCAATCAAGTTCCATTTCCTCTTCTTTCCAATTAGCCTGTTATCATGGTTTATCTCAAATTTTCTCTCTAAATACAGAAATACATAGAAGAACAGTGGTGGGAGACAAGGATCACACATGAGACAAGCCTGAAGGATTTGCAACTCTTTACTTACTTCCTTACTCTGTTCACTATGAACAGGAATGTGTATAGCTGAGTCCACATGTGTCGGAGGGGCCGTTTTTATAACTGGGTTTTTTCCAAATTAACTTCCAGTGGAGTACAATGTTTATTAAGAGATATATTAAAAGTGTGTTAAATTGGGGCTTAGGTGTATATTATTAAAAACTTCACAGTAACCATAGTACTTGTTTAGCATTTAGAGCCAAAAAATACATTTTTTTCAGGGAGGAATGCTTTTTTACTAACATTCTTTAAAATTGTGAGAGCATAGTGAAAATAAAAGCTAGGCCAACTTTAGATAATTATATTTTATTATTTATTAACAAGCAATGCACCTGTTTTCACCTGCACCTGGGTGGATGGCTCCTTGCCCCCTGCCTCTGTACACCTGCCTCTGGAGCCCCCATGGAAGGCTAAATTGGGTTTAATAGTGTAGCAAATATAATTTGTGTGTGTGTGTGTGTGTGTGGTACACGGGCCTCTCACTGTTGTGGCCTCTCCCGTTGCGGAGCACAGGCTCCGGACGCGCAGGCTCAGTGGCCACGGCTCACGGGCCCAGCCGCTCCACGGCATGTGGGATCTTCCAGGACTGGGGCACAAACCTGTGTCCCCTGCATCGGCAGGCGGACTCTCAACCACTGCACCACCAGGGAAGCCCATGTAGCAAATATAATTTAATAGAGAACACAGTTTAGGATCTTTTTCAAACTGTACAATTTTAAGTGTTGTCTCTCATCCCCAGTCATGGACAAGGTCAGAGATGGAAAATACTTAGCCCTTCCTTCCTCTTCTTCTCATGTCAGACATTTTTCAACCATCATAAGACTTTTTTCCCAAGGAATCAAGACATGTCTTTGGACGCCTTATAAAACTGCAGTCTAAGCCATCCATACAATTGTTCAGCACTGGTCTAAAAATTGAAAACTATTTGCAGTCTTGAATTCAGTCTCTAACACGGCACTCAAGTGAAGCATATCATCAGGATCTATGAGGAGGGCTTGGCACCCTGGAGGTGCAGAGGCCACCTTGTGTATGGGGGGAGCGTGCTATGTTTCTGTGTATGTGGAAGGTAGGGTACAGGGAAAATAACTAAGAAAGCTAGTCTTCGTTCCTATTAGAGCATGAAAAAAACAGGAAGCCCTCAGTATTCTCAAATGACAAGAATAAATATTTAGCATGTATTTACTATAGTCTAGTCACCATTAAACGGTTTCAAGTGTATTAACTATTTGTATCTTTTCACACCCCCAATGAAGTAGGTACTGTTATTATCATCCCCTCTTCACAGATGAGACCCTGAATCTGAGAATGTGAACAATTATCCCAAGATCACACAGTTAGCAGTAGAGCTGGGAGAAAACCCAAATGACAGGTCTGCAAAGCACCACAGAGAAACACACTCCCCGTGGCATTCTGATGGGCTGATGTCCATTCCAACTCTCCCTCTGCTGCTCCACAGTCCATGAGATATTTTGCAGAGGCATAATTTTGATTCAGCTTGCTGTAAGGTCAGTGTGAGAGAGTAATAATTTAGTGAATGTGACAAGCCAGGGAAAATGAAATATGAAAATTATCTAAGGTAGCTTTAATGTTTCATTTTCATTATGACATAAGCAAAACCTTTAGGTGATTTAAATATTTTATTTATGGGGGGGTGCCTCTCAAAAGAAAGTCAACTACTAAAGACAGAGTGAAGATCTTAAGAATATGCTAATTGCTTTATATTCACTAATTCAAATGAGCTTCACGGCATTACTGAAAGTTAAAGATTATTCATTTTGCAGAAGAAATTAAACTCAGAGAGGTTAAGTGACTTGCTGAGTACATTGTGAAGCTGTCATTTGAACTCAAGTCTTTGTAATTTTGGGGCCCAAGTTTCACTGTTGATAGGTGTCCCCAGCCTTGCCCAAATGTTTGCTTTTCAAACAGCTCTCCCAGACTATCACTTCTGTGAGGTTCTTTTCCTTGATCAAGGATGGAACTCTCCACCTGTGGGTCAATTGTCACTGTAAGCCAGACTCCCCAGTTTCATTTTTAAAAAGGACAAAATAGAAAAATGGAAGGATAATAGTTAATTGCAGGATGTCTTATGTGGTTACTAACAAGGTCAAGAGGAGCTGGCACTAGGCCAGCATAAAGTTATTCAATAAAATCCATCAATTCCCTATTCACAGGCAGCTTCTGTGCTGAGCTTTAGGATGACAGAAAGACAACACCAGACCCCGGCCATCAGACATCATTTCAAGTTTCTGGCATACAAATCCATTGAGGAGCTGGTCTTTTAAAGAATTAGAGTATTTGTTTAAAACCTTTTTTGTTGTTGTTGCTAAAGACGTAACAAGTCTTGAGTCTAATGTGCATTCCTACTAAAACATCAATCAAGGGAATGCCAATTTTCTCTCCAGTTTCTGGGAAATGGAGTGCCTATTGATTCACCAGCAGTTCTTGGGTCCCATAAAATCAAACATGTTGGGATTTGAAGGGCTCCCTACCTCCCTCTGCTCTCTCCTTCTGCAGGGATCATGCCCATCTAAGTCTGATGAGACCCTCACAGGAATGGGCAAGTGCTCAAAAAACTGTGAAGTTAGAGAATTCATTCTTGTTGCTCTTTCCCCCTCTCTGTTCTTCTTCTCTGTAAGTATCTATGATGCTAATGTTGCCTGAGGGTCACCTGGTCTGGACTAGACAATGTGCGAATAATGACACTATCCCTGGCTGTCAAGATGGGATTTAAAGCCAAACTTGTTTATGGTTTCCTGTTTTGCTATTTAAGACCTGTTGGAGCTTTGACGATTTTTTGACCCTGAAAATGGGTCAAAGGGGTACATATATTTTAATCCCCTCATTTTAGTTCCCTTATCTCTAAACCAGTGGTTTTCAAATGGGAGTGATTTGATCCCCTAGGGGATATTAGCCATATCTGGAGACATATTGAGTTGCTACAAGTGGGAGGCTAGGGCAGCTGGTGGGTAGAGGCCAGGGATGCTGCTAAGTACCCTACAATGCATAGCACAGCCCCATCACAAAGAATCATCAAGCCACAAATGTCAATGGTGCTGATGCTGAGAAACTCTGTCCTGATCTCTCTTACACTCATACTCCCAACTCTCACTAAAGCCTGACCATGAGGAAAGTGGGTATGATCAAGAGAAACTGGAACACACTCCTTCCAGCCTGGATGTACCAGAAGATACATGTGTCAGTTCGACTGTGGGAAAAGAAGGGAAACAGGACACAAGAAAGCAGGCAGTATGGTGTTTGTCTCCATCTCCTTCTCTTTGGGCAGATATTCCCAAAACCAGAGGTACATTTGATCCATTAAGGGGACCCTCAATGTCAGAGAGGATGCCACCCCAGTGAGGATACTCTGCAGTACTATCAAGGTTTTAGGCAGGGCTGAGTAGGAGATGCAGATGACAGAGCAGGAGAGCCGAGGAGAGGAAAGGAGAGGAGGGAAACAGAAGAAGACAGAGAGAAGAGAGGAAAGGAGATGAGAGTGGAAAGGGGAAGGGGACAGAAATGGAGAGGAGACATGACGGGGCTAGAGGTCTCAGCAGCGCTGGCCAGCAGAACAACCAGGTACCCAGCACAATTATTTCCAGCTACTGATAACATCAGTTGACATCATGGGAAGATGAAGAGGATGGGAGGAACACTGAAAGATTGCATTTTATTAAAATTATACTGATAGTTTTTACCTAATGAGAATTTTTGAATTATTGGCTTGTATTGAGGTAACTGGACTGAACTAAAACAATTTAGTTGGACAGGATGATTAGATAAGCTCAAAGGGAAAAAGTGTACATTTCTTCTGTATTTTTGAAGTACTTTTGACCTCTTTTAGGTTCACATTAACTTCACAGGTTTGCTAGAAGGATTAAATGAAACAATTGTATAAAGTATATAGCAAAATGCCTGTCACAGGGTAAGAACTCAGTAACCAGGAAGGAGGAAAAACTTCTTTTCTATTTAATATGTGTAGCAGACAGAATTTCTAAATGGTCCCCCAAAGATATCCCTCCTGGTCACCAGAACCTGTGAACATAATATCTCTCCCATAATTGTGTTTTGTTACATGACACAGTTGACCTTAAGACAGGGAGATTATCTGAGTGTTCCTGATATAATCATAGAGCCCTTAAAAGCTGTTTTCTCTGGCTGATGGCAGAAGGAGCAGAAAGATAAGTCAGAGATTTTGGAAGGCCAAGAAGAACTCTGCATGCTGTTGGATTGAAGTTGGAGAGGGCCACATGAGAAGGTGTGCCAGAGGCATCTAGGAACAGAAAGTGGAGCCAGGGCTGCGAGCTCACAAGAATCCAGGGACCCCAGATCTACAGCTGCTGGGAACTGGATTCTACCAACAGCCCAAATGAGCCTGGAAGTTGATTCTTACCTGACATTCCAGATAAGAGCCCAGTTGGCCAAAGCCTTGAGTTTGGCTTTGTGAGACCCTAAGGAGAGAACCCAGCTGACCTATGCAGGACTTCTGACCTACAGAACTGTGAAATAAAAGTACATGTTTATTTACTTATTATTGGCTGTGTTGGGTCTTTGTTGCTGTGCACAGGCTTTCTCTAGTTGCAGCTAGCAGGGGCTACTCTTCATTGTGGTGGGTGGGCTTCTCATTGCACGGGCTTCTCTTGGTGTGGAGCACGGGCTCTAGGTGCACAGGCTTCAGCAGTTGTGCCTCACGGGCTCTAGAGCGCAGGCTCAGTAGTTGTGACACATAGGCTTAGTTGCTCTGCAGCATGTGGGATCTTCCCAGACCAGGGCTTGAACCCATGTGTCCTGCATTGGCAGGTGGATTCTTAAACACTGTGCCACCAGGGAAACCCAAAAATACATGTTTCTTTTTTTTTGAGCTTCCAAGTTTACAGTAAATTATTATGCAGCAAAAAGAAATGGATACAATTTGTGAAGTTGTCTAATTCTGTGGGGTCACAAATCCAAGAAAATTCATACTCCCTCTACTTAGTACAAAGCCTTTCTTTGTCTCCATATCTTTGCTGTCTTAGTGTCTCAGGTAGAGCAGTGTCCCCCCACCAATGGCAGGTTTTTCATGAAACTAATTGAGCATCATGCATGAGCCTTTTCCAAGGAAGAGATTCAAGCATAACCATATGTGTTTAGAAATTTTGCAAAATATGACAGTTTAATTGTTTCTGGCTCTTTCCACTCTTCCTTACCCCTACTTGCAGTTGACACTGGGTGACAATGGGCAATTTTAACATGAGGCTAAGATAATGTTGAGCTCAAGAAATAGTCACTTTGAGTTCAGCGTATTATTTTCATGTTGCTCACAGATACTTCCCTGTGTATTTAGGTTATTATGAGCCATGATAGCCTAGGAATCTCTTTCAAGAATGTTTCAACTGTCATGAACCTAGGGTGAAAGGTGAAATGTCATATCACTATGTGAAAGTATCTTATGGTGTCAGGCATCTGAAGTTTTTGAGTAGCAGAGGAAATACAAGTTTTGAAATGTGTAAAACTAGAACTATGGAAACTTATTCTAATTATTAACAGTATAAACTTTTATTCAGAGAGTTCAGTGATCCTTTATGCCTAGAAAAAATTGTTTTCTTCTGTCCAGAATACATTCGATAATGCTGTGTAAATAATTATTCACACACAATATACTTTTCTTAATTGGTAGGAATCACATGAAATAGAATCTATCCGAATTTCTCCGTTTGTAGGGGATAGATATATAACAGTATCACAGATGAGTACATTTGTGTGTGAAATCCTGTGCTTTGTTTATGCCCCTGTATTGAACCACATCCTGATATGTCAGTGCATCTTGTCCTGATGAAATTTTAATATCCCATTGGAATAGCACAATAGATTACTTTAATAGCATGCAGAAATGAGTGCTCCAATGACAAAACTTCTATGCATGTTCACCAACAAATGAGGGTATGTAGTATAAGGATAGTTTTATTATTAAAATATACAGCTTAATATAACATATTTATGTATTTTAAACTAATTTAGATTACTCATCTAATTTCAGTTTTAGATTAATTGTTTTTCTTTCAGAATTGTTGACATATCAAAATCCAAATACAACAAAAAAGAATGTTTAAGCTTAAACATTAAAATCCAAGCAGAAAGTAATTACTAATAACTAGTTTTCAAATTGAGGAATATTATCAATAATAATAATAGATCCTCAATAACTATATTAATCATAATAAAGTTTTGATCCATCATATTAAGAAAATTTGACTTACCTATCTCTTATTTCTAAAAGATATTACAAAATCCCTGCATTTTTACATGAAGTAAGTAGGATTATCTATCAAGAGAAAGAATTAGAAACATAATGCTGAGATGTGTCAAAGTTAATTAGTAAAAAATACATTGTTGTTTTTCTAGAATTTCTACATTATGTGGTATTTTCAGCTCTTTTCTATTTGCAATTTGTCTTGATTTCTTTATTCTTTCTAAATAAATATTTGCTTTTGTGCTTAATTTTGTATCTGTGTAATATATTCTTTTTCTTAAAGACAGCTTACCAAATTGCATAAATTTTGTGTCCCATTTCTAACTTGCCACGGCCTAGGTGTAGACTCAGTCCTGCCTAAGTCCCTTCATTCAGCCTGGCCAGGGTAGGCTGTACACCGAGGATTCAGCTGCTCCTTCATGGAAGACAATAAGACTGCCTCCCTTTTCTCATTCCTGAGGTGAGCTCTGGGACTCAGTAGGGGAAAAGTATTCCTTGAATAGAAGCCCTGCTGCTTTCCCCAGGCCAGTGTTTAAGACCAGACTTGGCTTCAGTTCAGTTAGAGCATCCTACAGAGGAGGCCAGGAGTCCTCACAATAGTTATTCTGAAGTGCATATGGTTAGAAGCTCTTTGAGCTTTATGACTAAGACCCACAGACTACATTCACGTAAGACCACATTTGTTCCTGGATAAGAATACCTCAACTCTCACTCTTCCCACAGAAAAGGTGTTCATACTCTCTTGGTTTCTTTCTCCTCTCCTTTCCCTTGTGTTTACTTATCACACACTAGACTCCTCATCAGGCACCATCCTCCAGCATACCACCTAGAAGAAGACTTGGAGAAAGTTTGCAGAGAAGCTGACATATGACAAATGTCAGAGACAGAGGAGGCTTAAAACCTCTTGAGTGTTTAGAAATTAGTCACAGACTTATTCAAGTGAGTAAATGAGATCTTTTTTCCTTATGAGATTTTGAAGTAGTGATAAAGTAGAAAGAGGTAGAGAAGTAGTTGGTGTTACCAAACAAGGGCTCACTGCCCAATGTGCATAGAAGCAAACACTATGGCCCTGGGTTTTGAGAAAAGAAAAAGCTTCATTTTGAGGTCGACTGGCAAGCAGACAGGGAGCAAAGCTCTCATATCTGTCTTCCTGATCTGGGCTTTGGTCAGTCTTTTATGAGTTCGGGAGAACAGGCTGGTATGCAAAAGCACCCATGGAGCAAGTTTCCTTTGGGGAGCTTTAAACTTGGCCATCTATGGTAAGGTGTGGAATGGTGGATTTTAGCCCTGGATCTTCCTGGACAATGAAACCCTCTTTTCCGAAAGGGTTTGACCTTCTGGTTCCAGTCATGTTCCAGTTTTCTTGGTTCCACTAGGAGGAAATATAGGTTCTGAGTGTTGAGAAGGACTTTCCTCCTTTGAACATGCCCAGGTAACACAACTTGCAGTTTGACCTCTGCTGTATCTGCAAGACAACTGACATTCTGTTATCCACAGAGTAGGACCAGTTTGAGCTGGTCCCACAGTTACAGTGGCATTAAAGTTTGAAATAAAATTGTCAAAGTCCTAATTATCTCTTTGTCTATACAGTCAACCTACCATTCTCTCTCCTCTGATTATTAAATAAGCACTTATTGGATATCTTACATGTGTGAGATACTGTCTGAGATACTATAATCCCCTATTTACTTATCAGTATTCACCACTCTAAACTCCAAGGAGGCAGGAACTTGTTCATATTGATTCTTCAGTATCTATCATAGTGCCTACATTTAGTGGGTGTTCAAAGATATTAGTCAAATGAATGATTAGGTCTATTTTAGACAGTAAATCTTTCATTTGTTAAGTAAAATATACTTTTCTGATTACAAGTGTAATACATGTTAAACAAAAAATGGTATAAGGAAAAAAATGACATGATTTGGGCATATTTTTTCTCATATTTTTTGATTATTATGTGTTCAAGTATCTACTTATCATTTACTTATGTAGTTGTATTAAAATTGGGAGTTACTATGTATACATTTTGGTTTTTTTATTATCATTGAATATTAGGTATATCTTAAACTTAAATATTATTCAAAATACATATATTGAATTCCATTATATGGAAGTATTACAATTTATTTAAGCAATCCAGTTTCAAATTATATTTCAGTTACTCTTCAATTTTGTCTTTACTAATAGTATTGTGATGAAGACTCTGTGTGTGTGTGTGTGTGTGTGTGTGTGTGAACAAGTCAGCATAAACCATTCACCAAATTTTGGCATGAAAAGGTATAATTGCAGGAAAGACTGAACTGAGTTGGGACATAGAAATGGTCTACAGACAGATCCAAGACTAGGACTTAACTAGAGCTGAATGTTCATGATAATGGGAAACTTTAGAAACAGACCATAAATCTAAAAGGATGTAGTAACCATGCTTTTTAAATTTTCTGATGCTTTGACATCTTGGGGCTTTGCTACCCCTACCAACATTAGCTAATTCCTAGAGATAGCAAACAACGACCCCAGAGCACTAACACTTGAAAGCCCACACCCCTAACCACTCCCTTGTGTCACTCTCACCCTCAGGGCCACTGTTACCCTGTCCTAATAACACACGGCAAAGTATCAGACAACTAGGGACAGCGTCTATGCCTCAGAACCCACTGAGATTATTCAAACTCACCAATCTTAAATCTACTTTATCCTGCCTGGCCCATTCTTCCCCATGGAAACCACAGTAAAAGCGCTCGCTCTTGTTTCCCCCTCATTCCTTCTGCCTCTTGACTGAGCCTAGTGCTTCCCAGTGTAGCCCTGTGTGGTGTGGCATGTCTCTGGTTTCTAGGGATTTGTGGGTATACAAAAGTTTATTCCTTCTAGATCAAAACTATTAGAACACAATTACAACAACTTCAAAAGGCAAAACTTTAATTTGCCACATGCTAACCACTATTTACATAACATTTACATTGTCTACAGCATTTATATAACATTTAGGTATTATAAGTAATCCAGAGATGATTTAAAGTATATAGGAAGATATGCCTAGGTTATATGCAAATCCTATACCCTTTAATATAAGAAGCTTGAGCATCCTTAGATTTTGGTATCCTCAGGGTATCCTGGAACAAATCCCCCACAGATACATAGGGACTAAAGTATAAACTCTCCAATAAAATATGGGGATAAATCTTCATAACCTTGGATTTAGCAATGGTTTCTTTGATTTGACACCAAAGCAAAAAAAAAAAAAGAAAAAAGAAAAAAAGTTATTATGACAGTCATTTCCACTTCTGTATGTCTTATCATGGTCTGATTAAAGCAAATCCTGGGTACCATTAAAAAAAGGGTCACACCAATACTCCTCTGCCACAAAAGTAGAAATGGAACAGAAATAATAGCTAGAAAAGCAAACCTGCTCAAGACAAACACAAGTTACATTGGAATGAGGAGAAGTGCATGATGGGGTCTTGGAAAAAACTCTATACTTCTTGCTGCCCTAACTGGTAGGTTTACCCTGCACATTGAACCCATGGAAGTTTCTGGTCCTCGTAAGAGTATCTATCTTAAAGGTGCCAAAATAAGACATGCTCATGTAAGACACAAGCTCCATTAGTTTCTTGGGTGTCCCAGTGCTTTGCACACAGGAAACACTTATTAAATATTTGTTTAATAAATCAGTGACAATGGATCTAGGCAAACACCTGCCTACCTGTGCTGCAGTGTGGGAGGGGATGTGAAGGAACTAGATAAAGTGTGCTGAAATCATGTGGGAAGAAGAAGTGATATAATTTTTATTTATGCTCCATCCCAAGGGTTTCCTTGTCTGCTCCTCTGACGCCAGTCTCTTGTTCCTTACACCCTGAAGTCCCCTCTGTCCCAGTGAGCCCAGAAGCAGGGAGACGGGGTGAAACCAGACATGGCAGCTACTCCTGCCTGCGATTCGTGAGCCTCAGCACACAGCTTTATTAAAGAAAGGAGTTGAAAGTAGTCATTAAGATGAGTTTAGGGATTACTCTTGGATTTCATTTATCCCTGCTCACTCCTTCCCCCCGCAGGCAAGAATAATGAGTTGCTAGCAGTTTTATTCTCAGAAATTCAATGAAGTTCTCAACTCTAAGGAAAGTATATTCCCTCAGACTTAGAAGAATATTATCAGATACATTGTCCAAAGAATAATCTGCCCAAAGTTAAATTTTTGAGGCAAGCTTGATTTATCTTAATACAGTAGAATATTATACGTACATAAAATATTCATATACTTAGGGAGAAAGTTGTCTTGAACTTGGAGCAGTTCAGACTCTGAGGAAAAAGCTCATACAAAAATTTGAAAAGAGATACACTTTTAAACTTTCTGGAGGAGGTTTTTCATTACATAGACATTTTTAAACCACAAAAAAGCGATCTAAGGGGCTGAGTAAACCTGCTTACTATCAAGGGCTAACGGCCGACACTATATTTGCCATAATGTTTTAATATAAAATTATCACTGAGAGGTGTTTTTTCCTCTGTTGCTTCATGTATGTGTTCATATAATACTATTTTTTAAAAGTGTACAATTAAATTACAGGTATAAATCACTTTTATATTGCTAAAGGAAAGATCATTGTAAAAACCCTATCCCATAAGGTCCGCTTAATACAATGCATCTGGCATAAAACAGTGTTCAATCAACGCTTAATGAATAAATGAAAGAAATGGATGAGTGAATGAATCTTTTCTATATGTTCACAAACCATCTGCTTAATACCCTAGGATGTTCTTAGAAAGATTTGTTGTGTTTACAGGTCTCTAGTTACTGAACATTAGGCAATATTTATCATTTTCAGGTTATGTCATAGATTTACTACATATTAGAAATTCCTGACAATGTTTCTCCAATTTTATTCCTGAGGTAAGGTTGTCTCCTAGGGAGTTTATTAGCACTTCTTTAATGAGATGAGTTAATGATGAGTCTCAGATGACAATTCTTCTTTGAGTTAGAGACATGATTCTCCAGTTTTCCCATTTGTGGTATGCACAGTGCAGAGGGGAAGTACAGAAGCAGGAAGATGAATGAGTATGGTCTGAAAAAGTCAGTATTAAAAACTTCTAATTACTTTATCAATCAAAAAAGATTAAAATATTGATCATCCAGCACCCAAATCATTAAGAAGAAAGAATTCCTCCTCTATACGTTGCATTGTTCCTAAGTATTAAATTGAAGTTAATTTCTTACACTAAATTATAATGTCCACTAATCCTAATAGCAAAAGCCAGCAAAGACAAAACAGCAAGAATGCCTCACTGAGGTTGCTATGGGGATAGAATCAAGAAGAGGCAGGTTCTGTGGTATGTACATGAGATGTCAATTAGGAGACCCTTTGCCACTCTTACCCTCTCCTGTTCCATCCCAGCAGCTCTCTGTTCCCAGGATTGGCTCAGGCTTTCTCCTCTGTGTTGTAGAAGGATAAGCAACAGATAAAAAGTAACTAATGGTACTGGGAGTAGTAATGTAGATTCAGAGTCTGTCTGTGAAGAAGGCAAGTATCCAATGGAGGAAAAACAACTGAGCTGTGGGAAAAGAGGAGTTTCAGCAGTGATGGTGCTCCAAAGTAAAAGACACCTGGTTGTCTTTGGAAGCAGCAACACGCAGTCATAAATCCTGGAGCCCAGTTTCTCATTCTTATCAGCGAGAAATCATCATTATCAACTATATTTCTTTGATAGCTGTCTCAACATGTCAGTAAATGATTATCTAAGTTATGTGAGACACAGAGCTCCATTATTTATTTTTTATCATCACCTGTTTAATTCTTCCAACAAATGAATTGAGCATCTAATAGGTGCTCATATTTGCTAATTAATTCTTTAAATGTGTATGTTGATACATACACACATATATACATGTGTGCTTATGTATGTGTGAGTGTGGATATTTTTCCACCATATATGTACTTAACTTACCCTTTTCTATAACATTGACTCATCTAGTATTCAGAAGCAGGTGTGTATTTTAAGACATGAATTTAAATATAACCAGTAGCTTGTATTTTTGAGAGTACTGTTGCCAGATTTGACCTTGATGATGAGCTAGTTACAATTCCTCCCCAGCAGGGCAAACAAATCTCCCTCAAATCTTTCCAAGCCTAAATTACATTCTGTTTTCTAACAAACCCAATACCTTTCCTTCTTCCCTTACAGTCCTTTATTCCTCTGTCAGCAGCAGCACACGTACCTAACTCTCAAGGATGCCTTGCTACATTTTTTTTGTCTGTTGAAATACTCTTTGGAGATATTCCTTGAACTTTCCCTGTTTATTTTCCCCTTTGATTTCTTCATTGCTTTTCCTCTGAAATCGAATTCTCCGTTATTTCCTCCTGGTCTTCCTTAATGTGGTCTCCTTTGGAACCTTCTATTCTGGGAGTGGACAGAGAAGGAGCCCGCTTCCTTCTGTCCTGTCTTCCCTGTTCTCCCTACATGCCCTCTCTCCTGACTTCCTTCTCCTCCACCAGTGTTCACACAAGCCCATTTTTACTAAAACAGACAGCTTGGCTCCTTCCAGCAGGAACTAGCTTCTTCCCTCCCCTGCCCATGACTTCCTTGCGCTATGTATCTTTCACCCCAGCTACTTCATGTTGTCATTTAGCAATATTTTCCATCTACAACCTGAATCCACCTTCTCTATTTTCTTCCCACCTCTGCCTGGCAATGCCTTTCAAAGCCTAGCTCTCTCCCTACAAATACATTCACTGGGGCAGGTGTGACCAGCTCAATGGCTTTCTGCCTCCTTTCGTTCTGGACCCATGGGGCTGCCTTCTTCCCCGTGCTGACATGCTTTCCATGCATTTGGCATAGATATGACCTTTCTCATTACAAAAGCAACAGACCCATTCACTTTCTTCAGAAGGCCCAGGATGTCTTGTTCTCCACATCTGGAGCATAGGTCCTGACTGCCTGTTCTATTCAGACGCTTTTGTGAGTTTTAGTGGGTTTTTGCCTCCTTCCTGTAAAAGCTAAACCTGTAGTAACACTTAAATAAAAAAAAAAGTCACACCTGGCAGGCGGTGAGCCTTATTTTAAACTTGTGTAGTTCATTGAAATCCTAAACATTCAAGGTTTTTTTCCTAAGAATTAATAGAGAAATATAACTGCAGAAATTCAGAGTAACTTTACAACTTGGATTGGGGCGGGGGGACAGTGTCACATAACCTTTACTTAACCTAATGTAAATGAGGTAGAATATCACATGGATTTGGAAGTGTTTCTCAGATCTCCCCTGAATTCACATCCCTACTGTGTGTGATATTTTCCTGCCCGACAATATCTTTGAGTCCTTTTTGAGAGAGGCTCCAATCTCTTTTTCCTATCAGTTATAAGAATATAGTATAGGAGTCAGCAAACCATGACCTATGGGCCAGATTTAGCCCACCATCAGTTTTTATAAATAAAGATTTATTGGAACAGAGTCATGTTCATCTGCTTATGTTCTGTTTATGTCTGCTTTTACATTACAAGGACAGAGTAGTCGTGACAGAGACCATACAACCCATTGTATTAGTCAGGGTTCTCTAGAGAAACAGGACCATTAGGATATATAGAGAGATATATAAGAGGAAATTTATTACGGGAATTTGCTCACATATTTATGGAGGCTAACAAGTCTTATACTCTGCTGTCAACAAGCCAGAGGACCATGAAATCAAGTGGTATAATTCAGTCTGAGGCAGAAGACTTGAGAATCAGGTAAGCCAATGACATATTTCCCAGTCTGAGGCTAAAGGTCTGAGAACATGGGGGCTGCTGGTATAAGTCCTAGAGTCCAATGGCCTGGAAACCAAGAGCTCCAATGTTGAAGGGCAGGAGAAGATAGATGTCCAAGGTCAAGGAGAAAGAGACAATTTGCCCTTTCTCCTCCTTTTTGTTCTACCCTGGCCCTCAATGGATCGGACGGTGCCTGCCCATGTGGGTGAGGGTGATCTTTCTTAGGTCTATTGGATTAAATGCTAATCTCTTCTGGAAACATCCTCACAAACTTACCCAGAAATAATGTTTTACCAGCTGTCTAGGCATCCCTTAGCCCAGTCAAGATGGCACAGAAAATTAGCCATCACACCCACAAAGCCTAAAGTCTTTACTATCTGGCTTTTTTATAAAGTTTGTCCAACTCTGAAAAAGTGCCAAGAATTTGCTCTCCTCTATCTTCTTGCCATTAACTTTAGTTTTCATCCTCATTCCAACTCCATTTCTTCCTTTTTTCTTGGTTAATCTCAACAGTTCACACATTCCAGCTCTTCTGACTCTGAATTCCATTTAATCATGTTCATGATGCATTCACTGGAATCACACATAAGGTGCTGGTTACAGTCTTGGTACATTTTCTCCTGATAGATTCACCAGAATCAATCTGATTTCTCTGCTGCTTGGAGATTCACATCAAACTCCTTCACACCTGGCATGTTGGTTACTGAAGATAATATTCATTGAGTATTCATCATCCTGTGCTGGGCAGTTGGCTGCCATGCTGGTCAAGTTGATTCTCTTGCTCCACTTATTAAAATTCCATAATTTTTTAATATATTTCCCTATGTATTTCTTTCTTCTATATCAATTGCTATAGAACCTATGGGAAATAGCAAACCAAGAGCATTTTATTTCTTCCCCTTTTGGCCTCTATCTTATTATTTTTATGTTTTTGAATTCTTTCCACTACTCTGCCTCATTTATCCCATTTTCAGCTACCATTGACTCTGACCAATGTTCCTAACTACAGCTGGGAACAGGTAACTTAGTCCCCACATTAGCTCCATTTTCCATCCCTCCTCTTGTCTCCTTTGACCGTTATAGTCTACAACATGACTTATGCTGCCTCCATGTACTTGTCATCTCTCCTGCTCTGCTGTCCTCTGATCCACCTGACTGAACTGCTGCCTTGACTCTTACAACTTCTTCCTCCTCTTCTTACCTTTCTTGTGCATAGTGGCTTCTTTTAAGCATGTGCCACTCATTCCTGAGGGAACTATAGCTGCCACCTGCAGTAATTTCTAGAGGTAATATGTCGCCATTTGTAGATTCTGAAAAACTAAGAGACTAATTAAAATATCCAAGCTAAACCTTAAATTATGAGTTTTTTTTTTCATTTTGTAATTCTACTAAGAAGTATCCCCCAGAAAGAGAAAGGAGGAGGGAGAAAAATGTCATGACCCCTTAGTGTGTGCCAAGGACTTCTGGATGCTTACAAGAACATTACTGAATAGATTCCCCACTACAATCCTACAAGACCAATATTATTACTTCTGTTGAGGGCATAGACAAGTAAGAAACTTGCCTCAGGCTACATAATAAGGTCACATTCCAGGGATTTGATCACACAGATGTCTGACTCCAAAGCCCATGATCTTTTATACAGCAGCAAGTTCTTTTCAATGTTACTTACTTTTTATATTGTCTGCCTTGTTTCCGGAATAGGACAGAAACAAAGCACCATCCATTTTATTAGCTATCATAGAATTTAGGAAAGATTCCTATAAAATTACACACGAATTATCTGTGGATTAGCTGTCTTGGCTGCTGGAACAAGTTAGGTACTTGTGCTGCCATATTATGTTGCTTCAAGCAAAGAAACAAATGAAAAAATCAACAGCAATAAAAACAACACTGAAAAACAATGATACAATTTCATTTTGGATACCAGCCAAAGAGCCATGGTGCATTCAAATTGGGTATGTGGTGAGAGTTTAAGTACGGAAATTTAACAGGATTTAGAAAAGCTGGGTTTGAACAATGGATGGGTTCAAATATTAATCAGAGGTGGTATTCAGGTTTAAGGATATAGGCAGTCACAAAACAAAGGAGAGGCAGAGCCATCCAGGACATCAATTCTCCTGCCCCAGATTCTTAATTCCTAGAGTGAGCATGTATTCCCTGATTCAGGTTGAAGGATAATGTTTTGAAATGAGCTATCTGCTCAAAGAGCAAAGAACATTTGAGGTTACTAACCATCTCCATTTGGTGCCCAGATAATTCCATAATTTACATTATCTTTTCAGGAAGCCATGCTCAATAAATGCATAGATCCTAGGTCTGTTTATCTGAGGTAATCCTTCACTATCATGCTTAAAGCATTCTATACCATTTGTCTGTCAGGAGAGTGATTATCATCATGTTTGTGATTATCATCATGTTTACCTGATGATTAGACCAAGTCTCCTGCCTTCACTTTTTTTCCCAGGAAAATATTGAGGGAGATAAATAGGTTAGAAACCACCTGCTTAATTCCTTCCTTCCCTCAAACCAGCAAGGACCAGCAATACTGGGGGTCCATTAACTATCCTTAGGGTGAAAGAACTTAGAGAAGAAACTGGGAGGAGCTGTAATCTTCATGAGAGGGCTGCAATAATCTGGCAGAGAGGGAATTGGAATAAGCATTCATCAATTCCTCACATCTGCAACCCTCTAAAAAGTGCCTCCCTTTGGCCCAAACCAACCAGACATTAGGGGGCAAAGAAGCCTGTTCTTACTGACCATACATGCCTCTGGGCACAAAACAGGATGGAGAAAGGTAATGAGTCCCTGAGCAGGTATACCATAAGGGGAATTAAAATATGAAAACAAAACAAAACAAAACTCTACTGAATTATAAAATCAAGTTAGGAACAATGTGAAAATAACTATATTACCCAAAGCAGTCTACATATTCAATGCAATCCCTATCAAACTACCAATAGCATTTTTCACAGAACTAGAACAAAAAATTTCACAATTTGTATGGAAACACAAAAGACCCCAAATAGCCAAAGCAACCTTGAGAAAGAAAAACAGAGCTGGAGGAATCAGGCTCCCTGACTTCAGACAATACTACAAAGCTACAGTCATCAAGACAGTATGATACTGGCACAAAAACAGAAATATAGATCAATGGAACAGGATAGAAAGCCCAGAGATAAACCCAAGCACATATGGTCACCTTAACTTTGATAAAGGAAACAAGAATATACAATGGAGAAAAGACAGCCTCTTCAGTAAGTGGTACTGGGAAAATGGGACAACTCCATGTAAAAGAATGAAATTAGAACACTCTGTAACACCATACACAACAATAAACTCAAAATGGATTAAAGACCTAAATATAAGGCCAGACACTATAAAACTCTTAGAGGAAAACCTAGGCAGAACACTCTATGACATAAATCACAGCAATATCCTTTTCAACTTACTTCCTAGAGAAATGGAAATAAAGACAAAAATAAACAAATGGGACCTAATGAAACTTCAAAGCTTTTGCACAGCCAAGGAAACCATAAACAAGACTAAAAGACAACCCTCAGAATGGGAGAAAATATTTGCAAAGGAAGCAATTGACAAAGGATTAATCTCCAAAATATACAAGCAGCTCATGCAGCTCAATATCAGAAAAACAAAAAACCCAATCCAAAAATGGGCAGAAGACCTAAATAGACATTTCTCCAAAGAAGATATACAGATTGCCAACAAACTCATGAAAGGATGCTCAACATCACTAATAATTAGAGAAATGTAAATCAAAACTACAATGAGGTATCACCTCACACCAGTCAGAATAACCATCATCAAAATATCTACAAACCATAAATGTTGGAGAGGGTGTGGAGAAAAGGGAAGCCTCTTGCACTGTTGGTAGGAATGTAAATTGATACAACCACTATGGAGAACAGTATGGAGGTTCCTTAAAAAGCTAAAAATAGAACTACCATGTGACCCAGCAATCCCACTACTGGGCATATACCCTGAGAAAACCATAATTCAAAAAGAGTCATGTACCACAATGTTCACTGCAGCTCTATTTACAATAGCTAGGACATGGAAGCAACCTAAGTGTCCATTGACAGATGAATTGATAAAGAAGATGTGGAACATATATACGATGGAATACTACTCAGCCATAAAAAGAAACAAAATTGAGTTATTTGTAGTGAGGTGGATGGACCTAAAGACTGTCATACAGAGTGAAGTAAGTCAGAAAGAGAAGAACAAATACTGTATTCTAACACATATATATGGAATCTTAAAAAAAAAAAAGGCTCTGAAGGACCTAGGGGCAGGACAGGAATAAAGATGCAGACTTAGAGAATGGACTTGAGGACATGGGGAGGGGGAAGAGTAAGCTGGGACAAAGTGAGAGAGTGGCATGGACATATATACACTACCAAATGTAAAATAGATAGCTAGTGGGAAGCAGCTGCATAGCACAGGGAGACCAACTCGGTTCTTTGTGTCCTACTAGAGGGGTGGAATGGGGGAGTGGGATATGGAGGGTGGAAGGGAGATGTAAGAGGGAGGAGATTTGGGGATATATGTATACGTATAGCTGATTCACTTTGTTATAAAGCAGAAAATAACACACCATTGTAAAGCAATTATTCTCCAATAAAGATGTAAAAAAAAATCAAGTTAGGACCTTTTTTTCCCACAAATAATCTAAAAATAGATATGCTTCCAATTTTCCGTTAATGGGATTATACAACTTTTCATTGCATCCCAGCCGAGAGTAGCTAGATCACCTTAATCCATCTTGTTGTCATTTGAGTACTTTAATTATTAAAGTAGAACAGCTAGTCTTCTCTTCTAAAACACCTTTAAAATGTGACAAATTTACTATTCAGTTTTTTTTTTTCAAAAACAAGGAGCATAGTTCCCTGACACAGACAATTTTACATACTACATGTTAACATCGGTCCAACATTTCAATGAGCTAAAGTCAATAACAAGTATGTATTAAATAACTATTTCATATCCAGGTCTGCCTCAGCTAACAATGGGCTTACAGATGTGTGTGTGTGTGTGCAGTGGAGGGCAGTTGAGGGACAGAAGAACATCATTCCCATTTTCAAAAGTTTTTAGAAATCTCCAAATATCTTTTTCCGGAAATGGTTTAGTTTTTTTTTTTAGTACATTATTACAAACTCTGTTGTAATTGACATTTAAGCAGTAAACCCTTTACAGAAAACATATTATAGAAAGCCAGCCATGTTTTTAAAATTGAGTCAATCAGTAATTAGTAGCAATGTTCAAATTGTATAAATTTTTAATAGAAATACAGAATATGTCTTTGTAATTCTTCCTCAAACTTAGAAGATACTCCTGGTACAAAATGCCATTTTCTAACAAGTCTTTCCTTTCATAAATTTCATTAGAGGATTACGAGTCATAGAAGAGATTGGTGATGGTCAAATAACTAACATTTATTGACGACCCATAAACATGGCCCATTTTTAGGTCTCATGTGACTACCTCTTCCCCTTATTAATGCTGAGACTTTATTCTTTTTTTAAAAATATTTATTTATTTATGCTGCACTGGGTTTCAGTTGCAGCACGTAGGATCTTCATTGCAGCATGCGAGAGCCTTAGTTGCAGCATGCAGACTTCTTAGTTGTGGCATGTGGACACTTAGCTGCAGCATGCAGGATCCAGTTCTCCGACCAGGGATCGAATCCGGGCCCTCTGCATTGGGAGCGTGGAGTCTTACCCACTGGACCACCAGGGAAGTCTCGAGACTTTATTCTTGCCGTTTAACTTCTGAGCTTCCATGTCATCATTGGTACAGGTAAGTTTTATTTGTGTCCCGTAAGGATGGGAAAGTATTTTGTAAAATGTGCTTCTATACAAAGTTGGTTTTTGACAGTATACACACAAAAACTTACGATCTCTCTATTTTATAAAAATTTAAATTTTCCATAGCTGTTTTAGTTGGAGCTGGTTTGCTTTTGTTCTGCCTTGATGGCCCTGGTGGAGTGTATCGGAGAAGGTAGTGAATTCCTGGTGAGATCACCATGATTTTAAAAATGGCTGATGTGAAAAGTCCCTTGAGTCAAGACACACCACTTCCCACCAGTCTCTGGAGACCTTCTGGCATATAATGAGGGAACTTGGCTGACCTCAATGTTAAAACCCCTTACATTTCCCCCATGAAAGATTGGAATGTGAACGCTTGAACTAAACTTTCCCTTTGGAAGTGAGCCCTGAATAGGTCAGGAAAGAAAAATAAAACATAGTAAAAACATAAAATAGTAGTTTAAAGGCCATTTTACCAGAAATAAATCATTTTTGAACTTTCCAGAGTGGATTTATCAGAAACAATTGATCATCGAAAAATTTTATTATCCAGGCTCCCATCCTTTCATCCCCTCAAAAGTCTGTCTTTTTCTTTCATGTTCAACTATCATTAAACCAACAAAATTACAGCTGCCACTCTGAGACTTCTATTTAATGAGAAAATAAACTGAAGGCATTTTGAGGAGTGTTTTAAATTGAATCTCATTAATTTGTTGTTTCAGAAAGCAGTCACCTTTAGCTTCCATTGCTTCAAACAGCAGAGAATTTTTTTGCAATCCAATTTATTATGCCTTCTCAGTATGGGAAGGGGCCTGGGCTAGTGTCATAAGTGCCTTGTCATTCTGATTATGCTGCTTCATTTCCTGGAAAACTGAAGGCATCCATTTTCTTTCATTTGCTAATCTACTTAGGAGTGATTTCATATTTTATTTAACCCTGTACTCTATACAAGGAGAATATTTGCCTCGCTGGGATCCTTCCAGTGACTTGATCCTTCCTCATGGCTCAGAATGTAGCCTAGGATCCATAGATAAGTCCAAATTTTAAAACTTAATTTTATATTCCTGGCTTTGACTTACTGCTCTCAGGACCACCTAACCTATAGATACTGAAAGTTGTTATTTTAGTTTCACTTACTCTGAAGCAAGGTTTTGCCTGTCAGTAGCTTATTTGAGAGGTGATCTGAGGAAGCAGAAGGAAAGAAGTGAAGTGAGTTAGAAATAAAAGAGAGAAAAGAGCCAACACAGATCTCAAACCCATGTCGAGAGTTGTGAGTTAAGTTTTATTTGGGTCAAAATGAAGACTATAGCCTGGGAGATAGCCTCTCAGACAGCTCTGAGGAACTGCTCTGAACTGATGGGCAGGGAGGAGGTCAGTATATGTGTGATTCTAGTGAAGAGGGATATGTGCAATCAAGCAGATGTTTTGGCAGAAGGTTGCTGCTAGTCACAAGGAGCTGATATCAACATTGATTTTATTACTTTTCTAGATGTGAAAAGATCCAAGATGGCTTCGCTGGTGGCGCAGTGGTTGAGAGTCTGCCTGCTGATGCGGGAGACACAGGTTCGTGCCCTGGTCCGGGAGGATCCCACATGCTGCGGAGTGGCTGGGCCCATGAGCCATGGCTGCTGAGCCTGCGCATCTGGAGCCTGTGCTCCACAACGGGAGAAGCCACAACAGTGAGAGGCCTGCGTACCACAAAAAATAAATAAATAAATAAAAGATGCAAGAAATTGGGCTCATAAAATCTTCTGAAAAATATCTATCTAAGCCTTGTTCTGCCAGTTTTCCTAGAGTACAGAGTACCTCATTCCTAATCTCCACCCTGAACTCCTTTTAGGGTGTGTTGAAGGTCAACAACTACAATGGCTAATGAATTCATCCTTGTAGAGGCTGATGTAGAGCAATTATTTTTCATCCACAGACACCACTGAAAGATGGGAGGTGGAGGCCTTATTTTGTAGAGGGTTGTCCCCCACCGTGCTAACACACCAACCCTTCTGGGCTGCACTTGCTCTTGGGCTCAATTGCCTCCCTTCAGAGAGCAGAAAAGCCTAGCAAGGTGAAGAGAGATGTCCAGTCCTGCTGTGCTGAAATCAGGGGCCCTAGGGAAAGGACAAGTCACCCTGCTGAAGGGGGAGCATGGGTGTCTGAGGCATCAGTGGCTATCTATGCAGTATATTCCACATTTTAGTTCTCTTGTGTTTGTTTTGCCTCTTTTAGCCAGTGGAGTTGCATATAATCAGACTCAAGCTAGAGTCTTAATAACATTGAACTGTACACTAGAAATAAAAAACAAGGTTGAGTTTCAATGATAGTTGTTAGTCTACATAGTTGTGTTACATCATTCATGGAAAGAAAGGTCTCATTTTTTATTTTTAAAGAGCACTATGGAGATCTTGGCATTACATAGCATACGTGTAAAGGAGGAAGAAATCACCTTGATGTCATGCCTTTTTTGTTTGTTAATGCTTCTTACTGATATTTTCTCCTCTCATTTTAGAAATGTCATTGTTTCAACTTATTATTTCTCTTCCTCCCTCAATATCTTTTCTTCTTCTTCTTCCTCTTTTTCTCCTTCTCCTTCCTCTTCTTCTTTGTTTTGTTTACCACTGGTAATGATTTAATACAAGCAATACAAGCAAATTTGCAAATTCTAAAAAGGAATGTCATCTATTAATAAACGGCTCTTGATTTTGAATACATTATGAAAAAAATCAAAACTTTTGGAGTCAGACAAGACTGAGTTCAAAGCTCTTTGGACCAGTCATTAGTAATGTGTCACCAGGAAACTTAACCTCTTTTTTGTTTTTGTTTTTTTTTAGTTTCTCTATTTTCTTTTTTATTTCCTCTTGCTTTATTGAGTTATAATTGACAAAACTGTGTATATTTAAAGTGTACAAAGTGATGATTTGATATACATATACTTTGTAAAATGATTATCACAATCAAGTTAATTAACACATCCATCACCTCACATAATTACTATTTCTGTGTGTCTATGGTGAGAATTTTAAAATCTACCCTCAGCAAATTTCATACACAACACAGTATTATTAACTATAGTCACTATACTGTATGTTAGATCCCCAGAACAAATTCATCTTATAATTGGAAGCTTGTACCCTTTGACCATCAGTGCCCTATTCTCCACTCCACCTCCTCCAGCCCCTGATAAGCGCTATTCTATTCTCTCTGAGTTCATTTCTTTTTTTTTGATTCAACATATAAATGAGACCATATATTATAGTATTACTCTTTTTCTGTCTGGCTTATTTCACTTAGCATGATGTCCTTTAGGTTCAACCATGTTGTTGTTAAGGGCAGAATTTACTTCTTTCTTATTGCCCAATAAAATTCTTTTATATTTGTATCACATCTTCTTTATCCATATCAATTGACAGACATTCACCAATATTCCACATCTTGGATATTGTGAATGCAATGAACAGATAATGCATTTGAGATGCTGATATTTATTGCACATACTTATTTGAGGTGCTGGTTTTTCAACATATTTTCTTTGTAGTAGATTCATTATAGATTCATTTCAATTAAGGTGTGTGACTTGCTTGGGAAATATTTGCATCTAGGTAAGATGCAAGTAGCCCCAATACAAATGGATTAAACTCTGTATGTGAAATTTCAGAGTTTAGCAACTTTGAGGGAGATATGATAAGAGAAGGCTAATATCTACAGGTAAGTTGAGCACTGACCAGGAACATAATCTCATACTCTGGTACTTGGTCAGAATGTATGAAAACGCCAATCCCTAACATTATGTATGTCTGAAAAATAGTTCTGAATAATTTCTATTTTTTAAAAATGGAATTCTTTCCCTGGTGACTGTTTGGATATTGATTCTCTGTTTATTAGCATTGCATGTTTTTTTTTTTGAAGAGAGCTGAAGTTTCCATAGTCTTCCTCAGTTATATCACTTGATCTTATTTTTGTGTTAACTACTATAGAATTTTATTTTTTATATTTCATGGAAATAACTTTATTTGGAGATGTCTTGGTGTTTTTCATCCTTTATTATTATTTTTTCCTAACATAATCACAATTTACTCATTGAATCTTCCAATATGTCTTTGAAAATTTCTTCTATTTTATTGTTCAGGTCTGTTCTTTTTGGGCATTGATTAGGCTTTTATTGATTTTCTCTGTGTTTTTCCCACTTCAGTCATGTTCGCTATACTCTATAATTCTTGATGTTGCCCATTTCATTTTATTCAGTTTTTGCAAGTTTGTCTTCCATTACCCTGATCATACTTATGATGTATTTCTTGAATGGTATTATATTTCCTTTACATTTTCCCCTAAACTCATCCAGCTTACTCTTCCTCTTCAACCAATACTATGGTTTCTTCTTTAGGATACTGTACACCTCCTTTGAGTTCTTTAAAGCATTCTATCTCTCTCTCTCCTCTCCCTCTCTCTCTCTCCTCCCTCTCTTCATAATTTTACTTGTTTGTTGGTAAAATAAAACTGGAATGCAAATGTTATAAAGCTAATTTTTCCTTTTTTTTCAATGTTTTGCTCACAAGCCATTTGCTTTCTCTTTTTTATATTTTAATTGGATATATATCTAATATAAAATATAATATATCTAATATAAAACTTATGATCTTAAGATATAAATGCTATAGTTTGATGATCTTTGTCAAATACATATATGCCCCATCATAAACTATACCCCCCATCAAGATATAACATTTATATCATTGCAAAAATTTCTGCTTGCCCTTTCATAGTCATCCCCTAACTCCTTCAAACAATGTTTTGATTTATTTTCCTGTGGATTAGTTTAGTCTGTTCTTGAACTTCATAAAATGGAATCAATCATACGACACATTCTCTTGTGAATTTGGTTTCTGTCTCTCGGGATTTTTTAAAAAAATTCATCCTTATTGCATGCATTAGTTGCTCATTTATTTTATTGATGAGCTGTATTTTAATATACGGATATAGAACAATTTGTTTATTCATGTTGTTTTTTATTGACATCTGTATTGTTTACAGTTTTTGAATTTATTTTAAAACTGTTATGATCTGGTTATTTTAAATTATTGCTCATTAAGTAGAGGTATTTCTCATTGCCCAATAGTTAAGAAAATAGTGTTGAGTAAAATGTTTGGTCTCTGGACTGTTGATTTTCTCATCAGCAGTTGACCTAGCAGGTATGGCTCTACTCTGGACTAGCAGGAAGTCTTCAATACTCAAAGGAAAGAACTCACCCACATTCCACCCTCCTTTGTCAAAGTTCTTTATGTGGTGTTTCTTTATTTTTCTGCTGATCAAGAACAGCAAGGTTTATAACTAACAAATGTCTCTTGCATTTTGTCAGTCCAACAGCTTGCTTCTTACAAAGATGATGTGCCTGCAGATTTTCTCACTCTGCTCTGACTTTCTTGACACCCTATGACATTTAACTGTGCATAGACACTTTGTAGCAACCTTCTTCCTCTCTCCAAGATTGCTATTCTAAACTATAGTCATTGGCTTTCCCCCTCAAATTATATGACTTCCTGGGGAAACTCCATGCTTCATCTACTCTTCAGGAGGGATAATAAACATAATTACCTTTTGAGTGCTTACTATGTGACAGTTTCAAGGACTCTGCATGTAATGATTCAATTAATCTTCACAATGTTCACATGAGGTACCCAAGTAATTATACCCAGTTTACATATGAAGAAACTGAGGCACGGAAAGTGAATAAGTAATTTTCCCAAAGGCACATGGCTATTAAGTGATGAAAAAAGGGTTAGAGCTCAGGAATACTAGCCCTCTTACATGCACTGCCACTGTACTTCCACTAGCATTGCCACTCTATAGAGATTTGTGGTAAACTTCGTATAGTATGTGCAACTTCCTTTTTATGAACTGGATTTCTGAGCTATGGATGTGTACATTTTCTCTACAGATAAGAGTATTATTTTCCATTTCTTTTCAGACTTTTGTTTTACATAATATCAAGAAAAAAAGAAGCAACTTTAGTCTGCCATTGTTAATAGAAAGTCTTAAGAATTTATTTTTAACGGCATCTTCCGTCCAACCAAAGCATTTTTCAAATTGTTCAAAAGAGGCAGTCACTTTGTTAACTCTCTAATTGAGGTCCACGTATTCTGTATAGACATATTGGCAGGTTAAAGCCTAGGGCAGAAAGGGAAATACATGGCTGCTATTCTCTTGGGCTTATACTTGTTTTACCGTAAAGATTTGTTACTCAGAACACAGCAAAGGCCACAATGCAGCAAGAAGCCAGAAAAGTCAACCCATCGAAGCCAGTTCATATCCCTCCTGCTTGAATATTTTCTCCTAAACTGGTGGACCACTAGCTTAACTCACTGAAGAATGTCAGGAGAGTGCAAAGAATGAAGGGTCTCAATTACCTTATTGAAAAGTAAACTATAGAGAAATTTCAACACATCAGCACATAATCAAAAGCAAAACAAGCATCTGAGAATGCAAATAACACAATGGCCAGAGTTAAGATTCTGATTTCTACCCCTGAATTGACCCTCATCTCACAGTGTAAACTTTGAGAAGTCTTTGCTCTCTATAATGTGGGGAAAATATCATTTGTCCTACCTAGCTCACAGAAATCATATAAGTCAAATATGTTATCAGATGGGAAAAGCCTTCAGAAAAATAGGTTACCATATCTTGAGAAGGTATGTTTTAGTTTACAAATCATTTTCAGATGCATTATCTCATTAGGGCTCCGCAAAACGCCCTGTGAGTTAGGGAGAAGTAAAGTGGAGGAACATCTGATTTATGTAACATCACAGAGATAAAAGTGTTGCATATGAATGGTTACTTGAATCTCAGTTATTTACATTATGTGACCTGTACTGTAGAGGGAAGCTTCTAATACATGTTGAGATTCTCTAATGAGCCCAGCACTCCCTATTCATTATGTGAGTAACTCCACTCAACTATGTGATAAAGCAGGCACGGTGGACCCCATTTTACTGCAGAGGAAACTGAGGATTGAGAAATTGAAGTCAGTCACAAATGCATCAGTGAGCAAGTGCTAAAGCTAGGAGGTGAACTTCATTCTCTTTGACTAAAAGCTGTATTTTCACTGCATATTGATTTAGATTTAATTTCTCCTTGTCATATTAGAATTTAGCTTAGATCTCCACACATCAGAGGAATTATCTTTTCTTTCGAAGCTCAGCTTTGAACATCATTTTCAGTGTCTTTTGTTACTGTTCAGCTTTGAGAGAAAATACACAAAACAAGTAAAATGTTCTCCATATTATTTTAGCAGAATAAGACCTAGAATCAAAAAGAATTCAACAAGATAACACATCAGTTAGCAAAATAGTTGACCATGGTCCCTTTTGTAATTTAATTAAAGGGTGTGGTTTTCCTTTAACTGGCAAGCTCATTTCAGACAATTCAGGAAGTAACTAATGCTTCCCTGCATAACTGAAAGATCATGGTTTGGTTTGGTTATTTTTTCCCCTATCATGTACTGATGATAAAATTTCTCTATAATCAGATAATTTCCTTAATGTGGGGTTAGATTTCTGATGTCTCTAAAAAAAATGAGTGCTTGTTTTCACAAAGTGTGTTTACTTAACAAGTGATATAGGAAAGATAACGAGACAGGCTAAAGCTCTTATTAGTACATAAGTTGACTGGAGTTGAGTGGTCCAGATCCTCTTTTGTTCCTGGATCCAAGGCTCATCCTCTTCTGCAGCATCAGTGACAGAGAGGAGAAAAACCTCAGAGCGTCAGGCTAAAGAGCAAAGTCAGAAGGAGAAAGACAAATGCCTTGTGATATCATTTATATGTTGAATCTAAAATATGACACAAATGAACCTTTCTACAAAATAGAAAGAGACTTACAGACATAGAGAATAGATCTGTGGTTGCCAAGGGGGACAGGGGGTGAGGGAGGGATGAACTGGGAGTTTGGGGTTATCAGATGCAAATTATCATATATTGAATGAATAAACAAGAAGATCCTACTGTATGGCACAGGGAAAAATATTCAATATCCTGTGATAAACTATAATGGAAAAGAATATGCAAAGGAATGTATAGATAGATAGATCTATAGGAATCACTTTGCAGTACAGCAGAAATTAACACATTATAGATCAACTATACTTAATAAAATAAATTAACAAAAATTTTTTTAAAGACTGATTTTGCTCCAATTTTCCAAAATGCAAGAAGGAAATAAGAGGGATAACTTTGAGGTCAGGGGATCATTAGCCTGAGAAACTTAGATGTGAAGGCAGGGGAAGCCTGGGGAGGGAGGGGCACACAGGTTAATAAATATCCCTCTGTGGGATGAACATAGAAATGGAACATTGTCACACCCAGTTTGCACTTTGTATATGAAGACTTTAGTAACTTTTACAATTCAAATGGCATATTGCAAGCACTTACTGAATATTTTAAATTGGGCATTTTGCAAAGCCGTGCCAAAGAGGTTCATAAAGGAGATTCTGATTGTTCTCAAACTAGAGCAGAGCTAAAATACCACGCAAAACATTACATTATTTTTTTCATCCTCCGTTTAAACTTACCAAGAGCACGGAGAACATTTTTTCTTAATAGCCTTTTCATTTACTACATGGAGTACAACACAATGGTGCAATTTTCAAAAGTGAAGCAGCTCAAGAAATAATTAGCATTGCACTAAAATGTCCTCTTTACCAGAACATATATTTTCAGAGTCAAAAACTATAGTTTAAGCCAAACCAAATAAGTAGCAAAACTTTAATCGTATATCTGTATATTGTCTTACTTACTATATTCTAATTATTTATTTTAGAAATTTCAGTTGTATAAGTTCTATATTTAGTACACTTCAGAAGCATGATGGTATAACACAGGTTAACCAGCAACTTTCTGTCAGCTAAAGTGTTAAAAACCTATGTATCATAAGCCAGTTTATGAAAAGCAATGATTTTCAAAACTCTAAGATAGTGCAACTCAGCCCATTTTCTTGTGAATGGGATGGGACTTTTACGAGAACATACCCTAGATATGAATCCACTAACAATTCCAAGATCAACAGAATGTTTATCACTAAAATACACATAATAGCCCGGAGATGGAAACAACCTAAGTGTCCATCATCGGATGAATGGATAAAGAAGATGTGGCACATATATACAATGGAATATTACTCAGCCATAAAAAGAAACGAAACTGAGCTATTTGTAATGAGGTGGATAGACCTAGAGTCTGTCATACAGAGTGAAGTAAGTCAGAAAGAGAAAGACAAATACCGTATGCTAACACATATATATGGAATTAAAAAAAAATGTCATGAAGAACCTAGGGATAAAACGGGAATAAAGACACAGACCTACTTGAGAATGGACTTGAGGATATGGGGAGGGGGAAGGGTAAGCTGTGACAAAGCAAAAAAGAGGCATGGACATATATACACTACCAAACGTAAGGTAGATAGCTAGTGGGAAGCAGCCGCAGAGCACAGGGAGATCAGCTCAGTGCTTTGTGATCAGCTGGAGGGGTGGGATAGGGAGGGTGGGAGGGAGGGAGACAGAAGAGGGAAGGGATATGGGAACAGATGTATATGTATGACTGATTCACTTTGTTATAAAGCAGAAACTAATAGAAAAAAAAGACCAAAAACATAAAATACACATAAGAGGTCACAGCGGCAAACTCATCCTAGAATTTATCCTCAAAGGTCTAGATTCTAGTCTGTTTACAGCAATTACTTTGCCTTGGATAAAGTCACTTATCTTTCCTGAGCTTCGGCTCTCAGGCCTAGAAAAGGAAATGCTTTCAAACACTGTTTAGTCACAGGCATTTTCCATGGCCTGAAAATAAATCAATAAACTTGCTCTACACATTATTATAGTAATAGAAATATCCTTAAGTTGGGAAAGGATATTCCTTATTCTCCAAACTATATATCTATTATTATTCATACATTTCATAATATTTATTTTACTGTGTTATAGGGCAGACACTTATTGACAAAGAATTACACTTTCGGGCTTAAAGATAATCACTAGAACTGTGGCTGCAAGTTAGCAAAGGTCTTTGGGTGCGGAATGTATTTGGTGATGTTATGGACATTAGTCAGCTTATTAAGCTGAAGACAGAAATTTTAAAAATGGATATCTAAAGTACACTCTGGAAAAGAAAATTGAACGTTTGCCATTAATATATAGTAGTACAGTAGGCATATAAAATACTTCTTAAGGAGATAATTCTGCTGTATAGAGTCATGGGGAAAACGTATAGCGATGGATTCTAAGATTTCTTCCTTTTAAGCAAATTAGTGAAATATTGGACTAGTGACAGTGAGGTGAGGTCATTACTTTAATGACGATCAGAAATAACAACAGATAAAAATGGTGAAAGCTAAAACTCCTAGCAGGGTATTTTGAATTCTCTGAAGGGCTAAAATTAAAACAAAAAGCTAAAATGATGGCTGAAATAATAGCCATTATTTACTGAGTGCTTTCTCAGTGACAAAGAAACAAGGACTTCATATTGTTATCTCTTGCACTTGTGACCACAATCCTATGAGGTCGATATTCTTATTACCCCATTTTACAGATGAGAACATTTTTCTCAAACTTGGAGAGTTTGGCTCAAGTCAAATAATTAATAAGCAACAGAGGTAGGATTTTATTCTAATTCATTACAGTTTCATGATCTGACTATTACATTATCTCTCTGTATTTATTCTCTGAAATAATAACTCTAGTCTAGCCCTAGGTGATCATAAACTAAAACAGGAGGTAAAATTTTTCCAAAAAATTATGGAAACGGGAATATATATTTTGCTCCTTGGTTGCTTAAACTACTCATGAATCAAGACAACTCTAGTAGAATAGCCAATTTAAATACAATGAGAGTACAAAAGAAAATCAAACATTCCAAGTGTTGCCAGATGAATGAATGTCTCCATGATAAAGAAAGAAAGAAATAGAAATCTGAGATCAGAATAGCTGGATAGCAGAAGCAGAGTTGTTGAGCATCAGAAGTAAAGTCCTGGGGAAATGGCAATGTGGATGATTCCTGGAAATTAGAGGAGAGCCAAGTGGGATATATGAACATCTGAAAAAAGACAGATAAAACTCTGTGCCCATGAATTCTTAGTATTTGTTTAATGTCTCCTGACACATGCAGTTGGGCTGGGAAGACAAAGTTAAATGAGGTCAATGGCACCAAGCACTTCTAGCTTTCACAAATTGTCAAGAAGTGAAGACAACTCAGCTGATTGATGGTCCTCTGAAGCACACACACATATGGCTACACAGTTTGTGGGGACTTCTGCCTCCCAAACCAGTCGCTTCATTTGCCTGAGTGAGAATGGGAACTCAGGTTCTACAAACTCAAAATCTAGAATCTGCTTATTTCTTCAAAAAACACATTATTAATCTTTTATTATTTCCCTTAACTGCAGATAAGACATTGTTTTATTTAACATGTAGATTTGTTACACTGCAGTGTTAAGTTTCTGTTAATGGCTGGAATGTAGTATAAATACAGCTAGATAGAAACTACACTCACACCCATACAATACAATTTAAATTTATTGGGAATGCTGTGCTTTATTTAATCAGTTTTGTAACTAACTGATTATTCTATTAATGCATTTCAGAGTCATCCAGTCCAACGTGGCTGACTTCTGCAGACAAAAAAAGGGGAAAAATCTATTTAGTCTCACCAAAAATGTGCTCAGACAATTATGATTTATGTTTCATTCCTCTTGAATGTTTTTAACTCTGCACATATTCTGTTCTCAAGGAAAAAAATCTTTTCCTGGGTCAGTAGCAAAAACAACAACAACAAAAAAACATTAATATTAACTCTCCACATTCAATTCTGGGATCAAAATATTAAAAGAGAAACATGCTTTCCTAGTGTTCCTGTCAAATATCCTGTCTGTTTGCTTTTTCATTAGTACTGAGATCATTTGTAGCAAAAACATGTGAGTGAAGTATCTGAAGGCAGTCTGTTTCTGTTGTCTACAAATGTGTAGTGTATTACACTGAGTCTTGACATAGCATAGGCAGAACATATCTCTTTTTCTCTATGATTGGTCTTCATTGTATAATGCAATATTGGTAAGTGTTATTATTATAACTATGATTTATTAAGTGTCTACTATGGACTAGATGCTTAACACAAATAACTTCTCATCAGAATCCAATGTATATGATTAGGGCCATTATCTGCATTTTACAGATGAGGAAAGTGATCCTCAGAGCCAATAAAGAAGTTGATCAAGTTGAGAAATGGCAGGGATGGGCCAAAGTTTGATCCCTAGAATGAGGAACTCCACACTGCTGTCTTTTACACTGTCTCACGCAGAGCAGTGTGGCTTTGGGATTGTGGAATTTAGGGTCTCACAGATCTCTTTGAATGTGATGCATGACACAATGGAATAGAAATAACAAATACAATAGTTTTGTACAAGTAATACAATAGAATCTCATAGCAACACATTCAAACACTACTCTCTAGGAGTAACAAGAACAACAGCATTTTTCATCATTTCCTTAAGAAGAATTGTCTACAGAAAAAAAGAATAGAATTGTCAGTTTGCCTTCTCAGCCAAATAACAGGTAGACTACTGTTCTTCTGTGTCATTTGTATTACTTGAGTTTACTTCATGTGTTGCCTACATTCTCAGAGTACAGTATCACTCAAGTGCAAAGTGAAGACAGGATGGCTAACTTATTCATTAATTTTCACAGCAGTTGGTTCTCTGCTGGCATTTAAAATTAACATAAGGGGAAGTTCAAAATATGTAGCTGCATTTCAAAACACACAAAGCACTATGATTTTCTAGAAATTCTGCAAACTGATTAAATTGAATTAGTTCAAGATGATCACCCAGGAAAAAAGAGAAATATTAAACACTATATATACCAGGAAATTTCAAAGGTCCTGACTTTTGGTGTTTAAATGTTATCTGGTTTCAAAAATGGCACTCCAGTTAAAGCCACAGGATAACAAATAAATAGGATCAGTGATGATAAAAAAATGATACCTTATATTGTGAAATAGTTCCTAGGACTGGTGTTGCTAATAAAAAAATGTAAATTACAACTAGATTTATAAAATTAAAAAAAAACTTGGAAAATTAAAATGTTATGCTGAAATTACCATCTTCAAGAAAAAAAAAAACAAGGAAGAGAAAGTGAGAGAATATTTTTGTTACATAACCAAGTCAGAAGAGCACAGTGAACAGACTTGCTGCTAAAAGAGTATACTTATTTGTGAACAAGCTGATAGCAGCTCTTTAAAATATTTTAGGTTCTTCTATTCGTTAGAATAACTGAGAGCCCTTTCACATTGTAAGATAAGTCAAAATAAATAGTTCATTTTCTTCTGGCCAATTTAAATCCATGGACAATATAGAACTTGATTTATTTGATGAACACTTGGATACCAAAAGAACCTTGAACATATTTATTTCTCCAGACGTTACTAAAAACATTTAATAATGGTTATTTCACCAATACAGTCCATCTGAATCACCTCTCTAAGTCTCAGTCAATTAAAATGCTTGCAACTTTTCGTACAAGTGACAATTTTTTTTTTTTCAGTACGGGGGCCTTCCGCCTTCCACTGCTGTGGCCTCTTGCATTGCAGAGCACAGGCTCCGGATGCACAGGCTCAGCGGCCATGGCTCAGGGGCCCAGCCTCTCTGTGGCATGTGGGATCTTCCTGGACCAGGGCATGAACCCGTGTCCCCTGCATCAGCAGGCGGACTCTCAACCACTGCACCACCAGGGAAGCCCTACAAGTGACAAATTTTTGATAAATCTCCCCAAAATCTTTACACCGTCTCCATGCTATTTTTAACTTTTCTATCCAGTGCTTAATCCATATGCTCAAACTATATCTACAAAGGCCCAGGGAAGTGAAAAAAGCAGACAATTATCTGGATATCTCAAAACAAATTTCTACTGGAATATAAAGCTTTCTAAGGGCTTCCAAATAAGTTAAATATATTTATCAAGCTAACTATGGTCAAAAGTCTACTTGCTTGTTTATTGGCTAAAGCTGATTCTTACAAAACCTTCAATCAAACTCCAGAAGTAATTGCGGCTCTAGTCACTGAGAGGAATGGAAGTCATGAAGTGGAGTGGTCATTGCACTAATGCTCATCACTATATACCCAAGGGAGTATAACAAATACAATTTGTTATTCCATTGTGTCATGCATCACATTCAAAGAGATCTGTGAGACCCTAAATTCCACAATCCCAAAGCCACACTGCTCTGTGTGAGACAGTGTAAAAGACAGCAGTGTCACAGGAGTTTCAGACTCCCAGTACTCATGGAGTGCCAAGGCCTATGGACTCTATGGCCCCAGATGCCCTTGAGTCCGCCAGAAGTATGGTCTTGGTTCTCCTTTTCTCTGTCTATATTTGGTGAAGCAGGTTGTGATGATTAATTTTATGTGTAAACTTGACCAGGTTATGCTGTCCAGTTGTTTGGTCAAATGCCAGTCTAGATGTTGTTCTGAAGGTATTTTTTAGATATGATTAACATTTAAACCATTAGACTTTGAGTAAAGCAGATTACTGTCCATAATGTGGTTGAGCCTTATCTAATCAATTGAAGGACTTAAGAGAAAATACTGAGGTCTTTTTCACTTAAATATAAAGAATTCTTCCTTGAGAAAGCCTTCAGATTTGAGGTACAATATCAGTTCTTCCCTGTACCTTCATGCTGCCATCCCACCTTACAGATTTCAGACTTGCTAACCTCACAATCACGTGAGCCAATTCCATAAAATTTCTCTCTCTGTATTTATATTGATATCTATTAGTTATACCTAATAGATATCTATATCTAATAGATACAAACATATAGACACATGTATCTACAGATATAGATATATAATTGCTTCTTTTTTTAACTGAATTATAGTCGATTTACAATGTTGCATTAGTTTCAGGTATACAGCACAGTGATTCCGTTATGTATTTATATTCTTTTTCATATTCTTTTCACTTAAAGTTTATTTTAAAACACTGAGTATAGTTCCCTGTGCTATATAGTTGCTTCTTTTTCTCTGGAGAACCATGACTAATACAAAACCATTCCACCTCTGATCTGGTCCAGTCCTGTGCACGTGCTTCACACTCTATTTAAGCATACCTTGAATGAAGCTATTACAGCTTTGCTAGGTCTTAGTTCCACATAACTTTCAGGTCCTCCGAGCTTTCAAGTTGTTCTACTATCCCCACATAACTCAGTATACATAGACTCCTCTAACTCTAGTGTGCTCCCATCTCTCAGCCAATCTGCATACTTTACCCTCAGTAGTCAAAAAATAGTTTCTATCCTATTGCTCTGCCCACTGGCCAAAAGGAGACTTGTTGGCACACGAAGCCCTCTCGCCTTTTAGCTCAAAGCCCTCTCACCTTTTAGCTCAAAGCCTTGCAAAATGATCCTTCTAATGGGACTTTGAAGAGGTTAACCAAAGAACCCCAAATGTAGCTAGGATAATACCAAAGCTCATAAGCAAGTATGTACAGTGACCTTGGCTTATAATCTTATTGTAATCAACATTCTTTTGGAAGGAAAGTAATGTCCCACATCCACTAAATGAATGAAGACATAATAGTATAGCTGTTACTAGGCACATACATATGAATATCATAGAATTTTTTTAAAAAAAATAACGTCAACCTCCAAATTTGAAAGTGCTATACAATTTAGTTTACCTAACCTTAAACTCAAAAGCTTTAGAATATATCATATAAATATAAATGTGATTTTAAAAAACTCAATCCATATAAGAATAATCTACTTTTCAAGGAAGCTTTTACATATTTGAAAATGCTTTAATGAAAATGATACTCCAATAACTTTACTCTGTGTTTTCTACTAACTAAAAGTTAATAGTGATTATACAGGATACTTATGCTTATTTGTATTTGTTTGTTTAAGTTTGAGGGGATACAGAAGGAAGGAAATATTAGTGATTACACAAGAAAGCTGATGAAATCATGGACGTGGGTAATAATAATAGCTATGGACTTACCATGGGCCTGGCTTTTAAAACCTACTGATGGCTAAACCTCACCCCAAACCATCAATGTGAATCACTGCAAGGAGGGACCAAGTAAGGCATTAGAGTTTCTAAAAACCATCTGAGTCATTCTAATGTGTAGCCCTTTGCACCAGCTAGCCCAACTTGTGGAAGCTTAGAAGGTGCTTTTCCTGTGAGGATAGCATGTCGAAAGGCCAAGTACCAGGTGAATGGTGAAATCTGGCCATCATAGATGTGTGTAGATGAAGAGGTCCACTAAGTGAGATACCTAAGAGGATACTGATGATGCCTTTCTAACAAGGGATATGCTTTAGAGATAAAGTATCAGAATGCAGATCCAGTCTGGCAAGTACTGACAGGCAAAAAATTCCCCCAACAAGCCTTGTAGAGGGAAAGGGAAAGCTGGTATACTAGGACCACCTGTCTAGTGAGGCAAGATGTGTTCAGGAAAGCACTAAGGAGAACTGGGTCCCTGCCTCAAATGCATTTCAGAACAGGCAGCCTGCCTAGAATTAAGCCTCATTTTCATTAAGGCAGTCAATGAAGTCTGAAGGTTCATGCTGTCAGCCAGCCTCTATGGAGGAAGCAAGGGTATTGGGAGGACCTTGCATCTGGACGGGAGTGAGTGGATGCTTCCCCTCAGTACATGCTCCCAAAGTGCTTTCTTTCAACAATAAATATAGATAAAATGTTGATATAATGTTTGAGGATAATGAAAATTTAGCTAAGGTGTAGAAAAAGTCAACTTATTCAACACGTGATTGAAACCACAGGAGTTAGACCTTGAGATATGAGGGAAAAGTAGTCAAAAAGTGGTGCCTGTGCAAGGTACCAGCTTTCCCACCAGCCAGTGGGGAGAGCCTTCCATATCCTACCCCAACTAGCTCTACTTCTAAGCTTTCCAGCTTGATGTAAGAAGATGAATTTCCTTCTGGAGATATTCCAGTTAGACGGCAAATTCGAGAGTTCACTGTGTGTGTGGCATGGCACAGATTCAAGATTTTACAAGCCTTCAAGTGTCAGAAGGAAGCCCAGCAACACAAGTTTGCATGTGCCCGTGATGATGGCTGTGGTCTGTGAACTTCCCGGCTGGAGATGCTGACAAAAGGCTTCTACCCAGGCTGCAGACACTCCAGTGGCAGCTTTTATCCCAGCATCAGCAAAGAAAGGCCTCCTTACATGATTCAGAAGCAGTTCTTAGAAGAACAGAAATCACATGGTTCTGGGTAAGTTAGATGAAAACTGGAAAGATTGGACACCTATTTTGGGGCTTGTAGAAAGAGAATGTGATCATGAATCAAATAAGAATCACATCTACAAAATGATTCAAAAACATTAAGGACATGTTGACAGTATCTACTATACTGGAAAGGAAGAGAAAATTTTTAAATAATTTTCTTCCATTGTTAACTGCAGTTTGTCCTTCTGTGGACTGATGCTGAGAATAAAAGGAATTTATATTTGTAGGTGTGATAAACATCAATTAATGGTCACTGCTCTGGATGAAGTTTCCCAGTGAGGGCAAGACAAGTGTTTCTATCTCTTAAAAGTCATGATATTATCAATTTCAAAAAACAATTTAGCACCCAACTGCTCAATTTCAGGAAAGTGTCATATAAAGGAAGTTTAACTCTTCCGGGTATTGGGGAACTTCCAAACTTATAAAAGATCATCACCATGAGAAAGAACGTACAGAGACTAACATCAGCACCCAAAGATGATATCCAAACAGTGTAATTTTATAGCAATTTGTAAATATGTGCAAATAGTTAGATCTATTTTTACAACATTCAGTTTAGCAGCACATGTATAAATAGACTAATTCTAATATTTAAAAATTCTAATTAATTGACAGTTTCTCCAAATTTTAATGTAAACATGATTTCTGTGTAATTGTCAACATCTAATTATTTGTCAACATTTAATATTTATGTAGTGTTGTTACTAGCCCCAGCCCAATACATATACTAAAGAAAAAAATAAAGATCATGTCTACAAAGAATTTATAATCTAACTTGGGAATATATGAATTGCAAATTAGAAATACAAACTTCAAATCACCTAAGGGATAATTAAAGGAAGATTGGAATCATGCCTAAATATCAGTGCTAATAACAAGGGATGTTTCTGAGTTTCCATAAAGCAAAAAAGAGAATGATAATAAAAAGCATTTATCAGCATTGAATTTACAAAGTGAAAAGCTATAATGGAAAGGAAATAAACATTAATGAGGTGAGGGAAATTGGGCTTTATCGATTTACAAACTAACTAAATAGGTAACTAACCATGCATATTTATATTTGGAATCAAGAACCTAGAAGGTTTGGAATCAGCAGTCATCAATAATTTGTACTTATTTAAATACAATGAAAGGGCTGTTCTAGCTATTAAAAGGCTATTCATGCCTTGCATGATTAAGAATTTTCAAAGAATCATATCACTACAAGTGATATTTAACAAAAAATTTAACTGGGCAAGGTGACCATCTTTGGATAAGGCCAGTTCCTTAAGGTCATTATAAACATCAGCTGTTGTTCAGTCTTCCTCAACACTGTCACCTGAGCACACATTCACTATAGAGTACTTATGTGAAGATGTGGGTTAAATGAAAACAATCTTTTGGAAAACAGAGAATTTCATGTGTTATTATAACTTTTTACTATGTCTAATTAAAAAACAATGGCTCACAAAAAAAGCGTATGATTAAATGAGAGTCTTTTTTTAAGGGAATTACAAACATATTCTTTACTTTTTTTTTTCAAATAAAATGTACTTTTTTTAGAACAACTTTAGATTTACAGAAAAATTGCAAGGATAGGACAGAGAGTTACCATATATTGCATTCCCAGTTTCCTCTATTTTTAATCTTATTTAGTATCATACATTTGCTATAATTAATGAAACAATATTGATACATTATTATTAACTAAAGTCCACACTTTTTCACATTTCCTTAGTTTTTACATAAAGTCCTTTTTCATTTCCAGGATCCCATTCAGGATACTGTATTGCATTTAGTTGTCATGTCTTTTTAGACTCATAGTTGAGACAGTTTCTCAATTAATAATTATCTCAATATTAAAAGTTTAATTTAAGTATTTCATCCTTGTTAGTATTTAGTTCTATAAGTTTCTACAAATGCTTACAATTCTATGACCACCACCACCAGACTCAGGATATAGAATAATTCCCTCAGCCCTCAAATATCCTCATGTCATTTTGTTATGAAATCTTTCCTCTAGCTACAGCCCCTGATAACCACAAATTTGTTTTCTGTTCTATATTTTACCCATTCCAGAGCATTCTAATATCTTATAAATGGAATCATATAGTATACTGCATTTTAATTCTGGCTTTTTGCTTTAACAAGCATCATTCTCTCTCTTTCCCTCTCTCTCCTTTTCCCAGCTTGTAACAAGATACAGATATGCATTTTATCCTTCCATTATTCAGATCCCACATAAACAGCAGTCTTAGGTTTATCTGGAGTCTCCACACAACACACTTTGATCTGAAATAGTGAATGAGCACATTCATTGGAAGATGAACTTGAATGATTTTCATCATTTAAGAATCCCCCAAAAGACAACATTATGGCTTCCCATCAATGCTAAATATACCACTGACTCCTTCACTCCTGAAAACTCAGCCTTGAAACATTGCATTTGACTTTCACAAGCAGATAAGTGACATTATTTCACATTAAACAGATCCTTAGCCACATTTGATGAGAGTTAGGTTTCTGAGAAATGATCCTTCTATGCCTACCTGTTTTGAAGACATGGTTTAGAAACCACTTTGCTACTTTACACACTCAATGTGTTTTTCTATTTCCTGTGTCTTGTTTGTTGGGAGGTATAGAACTTTATAGTCAAAGTTCTTAGTTTGTTACAAAAATTACTTCTCAAATATGTGATTTTAATAAAAAGCAGAGCATAAATTGATCCACAAGTATATCTAATGACCTTATTCGAATTTCATGAGATTTAGTTTCTAATTCAGTATTGCGGGAATTCAGCACTGCCTTCAGCAACATGTTAGGGCCCAATCACTAATAGATGACATTTGGTGTATTAAAAATTCTTGCTTGTCACTGAGTTAAATGTCTCTTTAAGTCATCTTCCAAATATTCAAATGCATTCCATTTATCTTGAAGGAATTTATTAAGCTCAAAATCTTTGCTAAAGTGGCTGGAGAAATAAAGAAAGACTTGATGTTTGTCTTCAAGCAGCTCATAGTCCAGCAAAGAAGAGAAACAAGTAAAGAAATAATCTATATTATCTGATAAGTGGCAGGTGTTTCCAGGGGAATCTCAAATAGCACAAAGAAGGGACTTTTAACACACTATGCTAGCAGTCACATATCTTGGCTATGTGACAAGTCCCTATGCTGGAACTTTACTCATAATAGATAGAAAAAATATTTTATGCAACAAAGGAGAATGTGAGCAAAATCTGGGATTTCAATGGCTGGAATATAGATTGGTGAGAGGATAGAGGGAACTTGAAGAACAGGAGAGATGATGCAATATAAATACACAGGATTTGAAAGGTACATTGAGGGTTTGGCTGAACTTGGTGAATATTATTTCGATTTGACTACACATTTCATGGCAGGGTAAACTTTTTTTGCATGGGACCTCAGCAGCCTAAGCATAAGTGTACAGAAGAAAGATGATGGAAAGAAAGTAGTGATAGAGTTTTTATGTTAATCTGTTGGCTAGTTTGTAGTTAGATAGAAAGATAAATTGTAAATCCCACTGCCTGAGGTTAATATCATGAAATGGGAGCAACACAATCCATTGCAATCAGTTCTTTGTCATCTTTTTTAATGAAAATATTTTTAAGACTGTCAACACCAGTATTTTCTTTTAGAAGTGAGCTGTCCATACTATTTGAATTACTAGTGATAATGCAAAGATCTCTGGCAAACTCTAGAAAAAGTCATCTTTCATCAATTCCTGGATATGGTGATGACAATCTAGAGCACAAGCCTTAGAGATAAAGTAGAACTAATTCAGGCTTAACTTTTGGGAACTGAAAGTGGAAAAGAAGAAACAGCATAAGCAGAGTGCAGAAAACAGAAAACAGAAACTTAGAAACAGAAAAGAAACAAAAATGGAAAAAGGACAACACAAAAAAGAAATTGCTATGGGGTGTAAATATCAGAAATGACAATAGAGAAAATCCTGTTTGAAAACCCAGTTTTTAAAATTTTCTTTCATATAGCTTGTTTGTTTTGTTTTGCATTATATTTGAGGAATGCAAAGAAGCAAATATACAGGTAGAAAAAAAATTTTGGATGGGTTAGGATTCTGGGTACCAAAATATGACAGAACCTAGCATATGTAGTGCTACTTGCAATTATTAATACAAAATATTCTCTTTTCTCTGAACAAGTTCAATCCTTGTGATATAAGCATAAATAGAATTTAAAGGCTAGTGAATAATTTTTGGTAGGTGATTAATATTTTATAAATCTTTATCAAGCATGAGAAAATGTACTTTTGGGGTTCTAGCATGATTAGAGGACTATTTTCTTCTTAATCAACCAGCTGTATAAAAACTGATTTTGTATATTAGACAGACAATTTCAATTTTCAAGGGATTAGAAAATAATAAATAAAACATGTAATAACAAATTAACCCAGTGCTTAATAAAGGCATTTAATGATTCAGAAGCATTCTACCTTAGATTGCTTCATGTTCATTATGAGGAATATCAATTAATATTGCACTGGAAAACTGCAGAAAAAAATAACCCACAGAAGGCTTTAGTTGAGAGGATATTAGCTAAACCACATTTTTGTGATTTTTTTTTTTAGATAATGTGTTGAAAGTAAAAAGCAACTTGGAGATTTAAATTACCTACATCTTTTCTAAAACCATTAAAACCACTTCATGTATCCTGCCCTATTGCAAATAATTAATTACACAATGGTCATGTCTTCTTGACCTTGGGCTCCTTAACAATAAGGAGTGCTTCTTATTTATCCTTTTGCCTAATACTGTACTTCAAATATAGGTTCTTCATTAATTTGTTGACCAAAACTAATTAACAAAATTCAAACAAAGTACATTTGAAAGTGATGTTGGCCTATTAAAATGGAAGTGGATGAAGGGATTTCTTAGGAGATAAAACAATGCAAAATATCCTATTAATTTGTTTGGTCCTCAGTGATATAGCAAACGAACAAAAGTCAGTATAGAACAACAGCAGGATAAGAAGCTGATGATATGTTTTAATGCAGCTGACAGCTAGTACATTGAGAACCTGTGCTACCAAATGCTTAATCAAGCTTGGATCAGATGGAAGACTCAAGGTAAGTTAACCTGTGGTATGACATTTTATGTATGAATGCTATGGGTAAAATCACCATCTGGAAAGCCTATGGTAAAGTACTCAACCCAAAATCATAATGAAATCTAAAGATTTATAATAATGAGTGTTTCTGCAGACTCTGTAGTTTTACTTTTAATTCATATGCCTCGATGTTTTCCAGGAGATCTAATTAAAACATAAAGAACATAATAAAATTGCAATGTTTCTACAGAAATGCATTTGTTTCTTAAAACACAACTCTATAGAATGATAGGTTCTATATAAAGTATCATTAGGTCAGGGCATAGGTTCCCAGCACTTATTAGGCACGGTTGGAAGGGGATTGTCATTACTTTGGCAGTTGCATGGTAGGTTTCAAATTCAGGTCTAAATGCACTTTAATCATTAGTAATTTAGCAATTATAATTTAGGAAGACAAGTAAAAGAACCACAACTGTTATGACTATAGAAATATTTGAGTATAATTTTGAGCAATATGAATTTTTGAGCCACTTCTGCATTTGTTGTAACAATAATCACAATTATGGCAATAATAGTAAGCATTCCACAGCTGTGGAAACCTTATTGCTTCAAAGTGCTGATGCATCCATCTTATTTGATTCTTATAATTCTCACATGGTAAGGCCACTTCCCAACCATTTCACATAACTCAGAAGGGCAGGAGTAGGGGCTGCAGGCTTAGAAGCCTGCTGCAAAGGATCACACTGTGTAATACTCTGAAAAGTCCTTTGAGCCTTCTCTATACCTTCAAGGGAAGAGAGCAAAACATTAGCATTGCACCCATACTTAATGGGGAGAAAACATTTTTCAAGTTGGTTTCCACCTCTTTACTAAAAAACCTTTGGCTCCACTACTTTGTTCCCATTATTTCCTTAAAAATCTTCATGTTTTCTTTCCTCCTCTTCCTCCTACCAGGCTGTTGTTTCTTTGTTGTTTAATTAATTTATTAAAAAAATAATCTTGAGTGCCAGTGTGTGTTGAACAAAGATCAAGGTTTCAGCATGAGAGCACTGGAAATACCTTTCTAAAAAAACATTAGAAATTTCTATCTTCTTTTTCCTCCTCATCAAAGCTCTAAACATGCTATATTTTCATAATACTAAGTATGAAAGAATAATCTATTTTATTTATCTTTTTATATGAAATGTGTTTTAAATAGTAGTTTAAACTTTGTGCATGCACGTTTCAGTATGTCTACATGTGGAAATAAATAACAGTGATATAGACATTACTCTGCTCCAATAGCTTCCTTTATGATAGCTTTTTTTCTAATAAAAAGAAAAAAAATTTTAATTAACATCATCTCTAAAATGTTATTAACAATATTTTATTATTAACAATATTCTTTAGTACTACTCATAATGATATCTTCCTAACAAAACTAAGGTATAATAATGCCTTTAAAAATATATTTCATATAACCAGCAAAATGTATGTCATACATTCAAGCATGAAAACATCTAGGAAATATAGAGATATAGTATGATATTTTCCAAGGATAAAAGAATGTTCTTTCTATTGTATTCTCTGTCTCACTGTCTCTCTGTCTCTGTCTTTCTATATACAACTGATCCATGAACACCTTGGGGGTTAAGGGCACTGACCCTCTGCACAGTGGAAAATCCATGTATAACTTTATGAGTTGGCCCTCATATCCACAGTTTCACCTCCTCGATTCGGTGTAGTACTGTAGCATTTACTATTGAAAAAAGCATATAGTTCAAAACCCATGTTGTTCAAGGGTCAACTGTTTATATGTTTGTGTGCATGTGTGTGTGTGTGTGTGTGTGCTCACGTGCACAGGTGAATTATATATGTATAGATGTGTGTATGAATTTGTATTTATTTATACACTTACATAATGTATATGTGCTCATACACACACATTGTATATAGCAAATTAAATTAATAAGAATCTTTCCACTTTAATATCAATATAGCTAACTCTTGACTATCCAGAATGTGGATATTCTCATTTTTGGCCCATTTTTTTCTCATTCTTTTACTTATTGTCAGGCATTGTATTTCTTCCCCAATCAGCAACATATACACAGAGAGTAAAGCGAGAAACAGGAAGAAAAGGTGACTTTACTATAAATCTATTTTTCTGCTACTGAGAAAAGTTTTCAAGGAAGAGATGTTGACGATTGGAGATAAAGGTGAGCTTTTATCTATGGTTGGCATTTACCTTGTCTCTAGCTGTCTCTCCCTTCTATGGATCACGAAAAAGAAGACTCTATCCAAAGTCTTCTAAATACCTTCCATCTCAGTACCTCATCCACTGGTTTAGGAACTGGGAAGTACATTCTAAGATTGTCTAATAATAGCTGTAAATTTAAGGCCACATTTCTTCATTTGATAGATTAAGGAAACCACAACAAACATATCTAGCCCTGAGTGGTGGGTTTTAAGTAAAGAAGGTGGTAGTGATTATGTAAATTCATTGCTATCAAGCCCCAGAAAACATACAAGAATGTTTCCTAAGGAAGGATAATAACTTTAAAATTCTTATAAATATCACCATGAAACTAGATTATTTTTTTTCAGAATTTTCAATTTCCCTGAGAATATTTTGGTCTTTAGTAATGTGTCTTTGTACATAGTGACCTATAATCCTACGTCTTTTCTAAGTTTATCTACATAAAGATGTTTTAATAAAAAATACTTGTATAAAAGTTCCGTTAGTTAACACAGTAACATAGATCACTTTAGTTGGGTCTCTTCAAGTAGGCTTTATCATTTTCTAGAAAATAATCAGGTATTAAGTTTTCTAAGATTGTCTGATAAGGGTGTTTTTGCTTTATTTTGTTTTCACCATTGATATATTTTGTTAGATTAGAATCCAAATAAAATTCACACATCACATTTATTTATACTGTCCCTTAAACATCTGTTTATCTTTTATTTTCTTGCAATGCATTTGTTGAAAAAAATGGATTTTTTGTTTACCAGAGTTTTCCACAGTCTTGATTTCACTGATTCCACACATGGGGATATTTTACTATGGATTTTAAAAATACAAATATTCTGTGACCAACATTTGCTTTAAAAATTAGAAATAAGGCTATAACAGCTATGCCATTGATGGCTCTGCAGCTGGTATAGAGGATCCCCTAAGTTGGAGATGTAAAGAGAGAGAAAAACACATCAAGCCACAGCATTTTTCAGCTATTAGGAGCATGTGTGAAGCATATGCTGTGTTTAATTATAAAGGAAAAAGAATTAAAATATGGTATTAAAAAGTGTGTCTATTTGACTGCTTGAATGCTGTGTGAAAATATCTTTGGACATGTGCAGAAATGGGACAGATGAAAGGATGTTTCAGTGAAAGACAACTCAGGAATATGAGAAGAAAAATCTTTATTTGTAGTTTTTTTATGGTACAATGACATTATGCACAATCACCATTTTTCTAAACCTTCTAAGCATCCAAATGTATTAATCCATCCTTCTATCCATCCACCCATCCATCCCTCCATCCATCCATCTATCCAGTGAGTGATTATTGAGTTCTGCTATGTGCTGTGTACTAAGAAAGTAGAAATGATTTAATTAAAACAAGCTAAGTCCCTAGCCTCATAAGCCTTACTTACATTCTGGTGGGAGAGAAAGGTTACTTACAATTGGAAAAAAGTAAATGATATAATTTCATATACTGATAAGTGTGATGCAGAATAATAAAATCAAGAAGATAAAATATTATTAGATGTTAAGATGTTAGGGAAGAACTCTCTGGGAAGACAACATTTAATGAGAGAACTAATGATATGGAAGACCAAAACAACAATATCTCAGGGGAAAGTTCAAGAGGTGAAATCAATTGCAAAATTTTCAAGGTAGGAAGAATCTTGACCTGAGCTTTGGCTTTAATATTTGAGGCTAAAAAAAATGAATTAATGATGATGCCATTTTTTGAGATAGCAAAAACTGTAGGAACATCAGGATTAGAGCTGGGGGAGAGGCGACCAAGAGTTCAGTTTGGGAAATTCTCAGTTTGGGGGATCTTTTAGGCATCCAACTAGAAATATGAATTTGGCAACTGGAACTCAAAATTAAAGGTGGAGATAAATGTTTAAAACATTCCTGATCTTAAGTAGTTAGGATTTAAGGGATTCTAGACATTGAACTTCAAGTCACATTGTTGCAGATGTGACTCTGACTTTTCCCTCCAGTCCTTTCCTTAGTCCCCAGCTCTGGTAACTAGGTTCTGATCTTTTTCCCTTTGCCTGAATACCTGAGCGGGTCACCTACCTCTTACCCAGACCTTGCCTTAGGAGCAGAGACCTTGCTTAGCTCCTGTGTATACTGTCCCCAGGACAAGGGTCCCATTTCTAATATACTAACCTTGCTTTGCTTTAAATGGTGTATCCCCCTACCTCTCCCTCTTGCAGACCTTGGGAAGAGTGAGGGAATTTCTTAATGTACAGTCTCAGAAGATAGACCTATAAGTTTAATGCCTGAATCTGGCTGAAGGAGAGCTGTTCTTAAATCAGCCACCAGAGCAAAGGAGGGAGATGTAAGTAAGAGAATATTAGAGCTGAGGTGCTGAACGAAACACCAAAGAGCAAGGAAGGAGAGATTGAAGAACAGCAAGTCAAAGGGGTTGAATGTCAAATTTCAGAGACAATAAAGGAAGACAGGAAGACTGTATCTTTCAGTAGAAACTAATGTTTTAAATAAGCTGGGTCAGATATGTTGCTGTGAGTATCCCCAATAAAAAAATTGCACATTCCCTTACTTCATTCCCTAAATATCCCCTACTTACATATTTCCTTATGCAGAACTCCACTGTCTGGTAGGACACCCTGTTATATTTTGAATTATTTTCTTACCAGATGATATACTAGGTTCACCTGTTTTCAACAGCCAAACCATGTCTGTTTGTGTTTCTTAAAATGTGTCCTGTGGAAGGTTAATCTTGTGAGATGTTCCAGGAAAGGTTCTGTGGTTCAGTTTGTTCAGGAAACACTGTTTGCATTATCACCACTTGAAGCATCCCAACACCTAGTAGAATATTAATAAAGTATGTCTCTGAAGCCCACTGAATTTTGTCCACAAGTTTTATTTTTTCTTCAGGAAACATGTATTAACCACCAATGGAAATGATACCTGGAGAGCAGTCATAGGTAATGCAACTGCCAGAAAAACTAGTCTTTTCCCATGCCTATGCTGAATCGGTCAGCCTAACAGCCATGCATCTCAGTCAGAAGGTCCACATGCTGGTCCCTCTCATCTGGATGTTTTAATTGACTGGTGCCCATTGATTTCATGTGGTTTAATAAGAACACTGCTAACATAAGAACCATAATGCTGAAGACATCCAAATGAATCACATCTGCTCCATCAAGCCTTCACTGAACACTGTTCTTATTAGTTTTCCTCCTTTCTAAACTCCCATAATACTCATAAGCTCTCATAATACTCAAATATTGAATGGGTAACTATTCAATATTTCATTGTACACAGCCTTGTATTTCTGGCTCATTGCTTCTATTCTTATAGTTAATCATTCCCCACTGCTACGTGCATGCCCCATATGTTTCAGTCACAACAAACTCTCAGAGTCCCCAAACATCTCTGGGTTTTTTCACTTCTGTGCTTTTAAATAAGCTGTTTGGGATATCATTCTCCCTTCTTCTCACCCTGGCCAATTACTACTGCTCTTCAAGGCCTTAGTCAAATGTCACCTCAGCTGCAAAATTTCCCCTGGCACAGGGACTCACTCTGTGCTCTGTTTCTCGTGGAATTTTCTATAAATCACACTGTCATACTTAATATGTTATACTTTGCTATAAACATGAGCCACTGTGACTATCCCCCATCTCTTGCTAGGAAAGGCAGAACTCTGTCTTCTTCAATTGTGCATCTGTTTTGAAAAGTTGACTCTTCTGGGAGAGTCAACTCCTCAGGAAAAAGGAGAGAGATAAACCAACAGATTTGGGGGGAAAATAAAAGCATGGTATATCAATAATTGTTGCTTTTTAGTGACAATTCTTGTTTTTAAATTAAAATTGTGTGGAGGAAGAGTGGCTTCAGGTTGTAAACTTTAATTTTAGCTCACAATGACACTTGGACATTCAAATAAGATATAGTTTCTTTACTCTTGATTAAACCGAATATGTTCTTTTATACAAGGCTTCACACCCCGATTAGCAAGAAAAATTTACTAAATATCTAAATGGACTAAATTTTAGCCCAATTCAATAATTAAATTTCCTTAAGGGTGAGTTTTCAGTCTCTCTGGCATAAAAGTGCTCACTCTAGAATAGCCTCTTGAACTCTTTTTCCTGGTATCTAAACACATGGTAAAGCAGGCTCCATATGCTTCAGGAAGTGGAATGTAAGGGTTAACTCTGACCTCACTCCAGTCCTTGGATCTCCAGGATGATATTTCTTTGGCATTTCTGGTTGTTGCATGCTTTGCTGACAGGTGAAGAGACCTACAGCCAGTTTGACTCAGAGTCTGATCTCTCCGGGCTTCAGCAGTAGTTTGGGGCACTCCCCGTTGACTTCACTTCAACTCAGCTTTCACTGGCGCTTGTTCCTGGTCCATCCTCTATCTTGTCCCTTGGCATGGATGTCTACCCACTTTCTCCCACGGGAGGTTACCTTTTCCTCCCACCAGTATTCATCCTCCATAGGCTACTGGCTGGCAAGTCAGCCTCCATACTACATTGGAACTGAAGGTGACCCAGAGGGCTAAGCTTCTACAGCTCCCTCTACTCAACAGTACTGCCCAACGTGACTGATGGAACAGGAAGGTTCATAAGATGATCTCCTTTCAGTAGCACAGCAAATGATTTCTCAGTGCTTCTATCACATTATCCAAGTCAGCTTTCTCTCTGAGTTAGAAATTTATCTGGCTTTTTCATTCTCCTCCTCATTTCTTTCCTTTCCTTAGTTCAAGAAAGGGCCTAATTTTCACTCTTCTTTCCATTTATCTTTCCTTATATAAAATCTAGCCTGACATGCCTGTCTATTAATATGCTTAAAGAGGAAAACCAAAAATAGAACGTAGGTAGTACTTTCTCAAGAAAGTAACTTAGATCGAACTTAACGGTCTTGTTGTAAAATCCCATTTTTAAAGGTAATAGGCTGTATATTAAAATTCCTAATTCTCTGTCTCCTTCCCATATGCCCAGGGATATGGATACCATGGGTCAATTAAGGTGAAAATCATGTAATCAAGAAATCTAAGGGAAAAAAATCACACTAATAATTGTTGAAACATTTTTTCTATTAAAAAAGTGAATTTTCTTTCTATAGAGAGGTAATCTCTGGAACAAAAGGGCAATGAGTTATTGGGTATACATCCAATAAATTTTACTAAGTACCTACTATGTATTTGAACTGTGTTAAGCTTCACTTTGGAGAAATCCATTATATATGGGTTATTATAAATATAGGCACATTCCTTCCCTCTTACATTGTAACCTTTGGGTAGGATTCCAACAAGAGAATGAGCAGCACCTACGCAATATCATTCTACCAACAGATTTTACTCATAATTGTTGTTAGGTAAATATTTGTAAGAATAAACTGAACTAAAAAAGACAATGACCATGTTTTCAAGATTGAATAGCGACTTAATTCCACCAATCCATGAATTTATTCTTTGGTCTTTTGCAGTTTGAACTTCTAAAGTCTAGACTAAATTTCCCAGCATCGTTTCTGTTTTGGCATCTCCTGCTCCCATATAAGACAAGGTCACTCCTTATTTCTCGTTTCTTATCTCACACAAGTATTTGTTCATTGAACCCAGAACACAACTTGAAGGGATCTTGTGAAAGCGTTTCATGAAAATACAAGAGAGAACTAGTCTGTTACTAAACATTTCTTACCAAATTTTTACAGACTAAGAACTAGTCTTCAGAAGAAAACTCAACCATATTAGCTTTCATACCTAAGCAAACACCTGTTTCTGTGTGATTTACAGATGTTGGCATATACCTGCATTTATGTTTTCATTGTAACCCAATTCTAGCATCGATAAAGAAAGCCATTAGCTTTCCTCATTCCTGTTTAAAAGGGAGTTTATATGCAACAAAGGCAACATTCAGAAATGTGTTAGGAACTGATTATATCAAAAAAGCAAACGAGATAATCTACAAAATAAATTACATTCATGCAGAATTTTCTCATTTCCATTTGATTTGCACTGCTTCCAAAATTCCATTTTCCTTTTATTTAATTTTTTTTTCCTATCTGGTATCATCTATCATCTAGGAATGTATGCTATCTGGTTGTGAAGAATATCCACACCCCACACTGGCTTAACTCCAGGTGACAGGGCCAAGGTCTCCGTAGCTAATGAAAACACTCCCCGAATACATCTGACATACAAAGCCTCTTCTCTATTTGATTATTTTCCAGACAAACTATAAAGTCAAAATGCTGAAACCCAAGTAGAAGACACACAAAATGAATCTAATGAGAACATGTCTCATTGCCAAAGATGGGTAAAAAAAAAATACAATAAAATATTACAGTTTAAAGACTGTAGGGGTTAAGAACATGGTCTTAGGCCTTGAAGGACCCATGTTTAATTTAAATCCACCACTTAGAAGCTGTGTAATATTGAGCAATTGAGTTACTTAGTTAACCTCTTTGAGTCTCATTTTCTTTTCTTAGAAACATAAGACAGTACGTTTTTTATTTTATAGAGTCTTTGTAAAGACTAAATGAGTGGATCTATATAAGGTGCTAACCATACTAAGACCTCAGTGTGTAGTAACGACTACTCATCATGTCCCTTTCTTGCAGTCTGTACATCTTTCTTTAATTGTCAGCTAAAGCCTTGGAGAGGAAGTACTGTGGTATTCAGGAAAAGCTGTGGTATCAGTGGACGCACATGAAGCACAGAAAATCTTTGGACAGTACGCAGAATGCTTGGGTTATTTTTTGACTTTTTTCTCTAGAAATTCACCCATAACCTTTGGCATTTATTCAAATCCTCTGAGGGGATGAGAATAGATTTGGTAACCTGTGACTAGAGTGCAATCTTGAGACCTCCTTGCCAAACTACCTCATTGAGATATAAAGAATTTATAGCAGTAGAGGGTAGCAGTAGAGGGTATAGAATGAGGGAAAGATGAGACCTACAGATAATTGCAAAACGAGATGAGACCGGCCAATGATTGCAAACTCCTTTCTTGTGAACACAAGTGCCTAAGTATCATGAAAATATGCACTGCCGTTTCCCATATTTTAGAACTGTAATTCTACCTAAGTAGATAGTATAACCAAAGTTTTAAGCTTTTGTGAAAAAATAAATAAAAATGAAAAACAAAAACAAGTCATTTTATCTGTGTGTGCTTACTTGTTTAGGTTTTTTTTGGTGGGGGGAAATGTGATGGACATTTTTACTATTCATTCCCACAATATGAATAATTTAACTTGAGTGTTTTGTAGTGATTGTTACTGCCTCTAAAAGAGAGTTCCAAATATATATATATTCTAAATATACATTCTAAATATATAACATAAATATATATTTATATACATATATACATACATATATATATATATATATATATATATATATATATATATATATATTTATAAAGCTTTTAGTTTTCTCTCTTTTCTCCCTAACTAACATTTCTATACTCTCATGTTTTAGGTCAGTGGATGAATACTAAAACTATTATCTTTCAAGTAAAAAAGTATATTTGCATATTTAATATTTGCTTTCATTTTTGATATGGCTTTAGAATCACAAACTTTATTAACATTGAATTCTTTTTTCTTTTGTCTTTAGCTAATTGTTTAGAATTAATTTTCTCTTTTCTCATGGTAAGACTAAAAACTGTTCTAAGGCAAATTTAAAGTATTAGTTGACTTAAACTTATTTTTTACCTGACTTCCTACTTCCATCAGTATTCAGAAAAGTACTGTAGTGGAATATTTTATTATTTTGGTTGCCATATCCAACCTCCCTTCCTATTTTATAAAAATCCCCATTGCTTATAACAGTGGTGGGACATAGTGTCTTCCTTCATTCACCAGAAATTGAAGGAGGATGTACTTTTACCTCCCTGCTCCCTGGCAGAAGCATTTGATCCTTGATTAACCAATTAGCCATTCCCACTAAGTAATCTAGAATCTACAGCAAGCACCACAAGCGAGTTAACAGATGGAATGTGTCCTCTATTGCCATCAAGCTCATAAAGAAGGCAGCAGCAACATCCTGGCTCAATTGCTTTTGTTGTCAAACTCTGGAATGTTTCATTTTCATGCCTCCCTCCAATTCTAGGTTCTTACAATAAATCTCCACTTTACCTAATATACCCAGAATTTGTTTCTGTTTAAAAACAATTCTGAATAATAAAAATGTTCCTCTCAAAACTATTATTGTGTGTTTAACCAAAACACTGCCTAATTCTTAGTACTGCTTATGCAGCTTTATACCTTCATTACTTATTCATTTATATCATTCAGATCATTCATTTAGTGTGTATCACTATGATTTGGTAAAAAAAAAAACATGGGTTTTACTATCAGGCAGGTCTGGGTTTAAATTCTTATTTAATGGGACAGCTGCAATTAATATGTACTCTTCAGTAATGTGTGACATAAACATATAATTTATTTTGAGACTCACTGTATAAGAGAAAGCGACAAATTCGGGATCAGAAAATGCATCACTACCTCTGCCTCTAATCTAGGGTAAATGGTCAGCTCTGATCTTATTGACCTTATCTGTAAAGAAAGTGTTGTCCAGCGTGATTTTCAAGCTGATTTCTAGTTCTAAAATTCTATAATTCACATAAAAATCTTACTTCACATTTCAAGACTGTGACTGTATTTTGCAACCATTCCCTACGTGTTCATATATGTTTGTGCACAGGCACCAGATGTTTTATATAAACTCATATTTTTGGTCAAGTTCCCAAAAAGTATCAGTATCATGGCATTTCATGGAAGAGGCTATTTATACCCAGAGGGCTAAGCAGCTTGCATGGCCTCCAGACCCAGCATGTTCTGGGTCTACTGACCACACTTATCAGAGCAATCTCACATGCCATTTTTTCTGCCTGGAACGATATGATCTTTTTTATCTTATCCTTACATAACTTGTCTTTAACTGACTTTTCAAGTGTAGATTTCTTTTTATTTCTCTAGGGAACCCTTCTTAAACCTCTCCCAACCTCTCCTCCTAACCTAGGTTAAGCTTCTCATGAGGAACATTTTTAAACACTCTGCTTCTGTGAAGCAGTCATCCCAATTGTATCTCAATAATTATTTTTATCATTGCTCCATTAAGCTCCATGAAAGAAGAGTCTTGGTCTTAATTGTATTTCTAGTACTTTGCACTGAGCCAAGTCCATAGTGGGTACACAACAGGTATTTGTTGAACTGAAAAAATGAAAATTACTGCCAAAATTCAAGCCTGAGTGTCTGATTCCAACTTCCAGCTCTCTATTCAACTGTGATGATTTACACTTCAGACATGTATCCTGTGCAATAAAGCCTTAGTGATATTTGCCATGACTTTGAATCATAGTCTATTTATTCCACTAATGTCCTGGCAATCATATATTATATATCTTGGCCAGCATCTCAACCTGCAACTGCTTTCACTGTTCTCCCGGTGGCAAGCTCATCTATCTTTTGACAACTTGGATAGGCTGTCATGGTTCTGTTTTGGATAACTAATGACAACATAATGTGTAAAGACACCCTGGGGTTATGAGCCAAGGCATGGGAGCAATTCCAGACTCCATTACTTTAATTAAAGGAATAACTCTCTAAGGGTAGAATTCACAATTCCCAGGAACTGGTGGGTGATATTGGCATTTGACTAAGTCCCCTGGATTATATAAAAATGAAAGCCAACACAAATCATCTCTTTATAAGAAAATGAATAGCATTGTAAAGGAAATAAAAAGTCCATTTGTAAGTGACTTAAAGTGCCAAATAATTTGTAAGCTTCCCAAATCTTTGTAAACAACTAGAGGGCCTGATATTTTATAGGGACTCAATCAATGCTACTGAATTGTAGATTGACTAAAATAGTTATACTTAAGAGGGTTATTTCTCTACTATGTATCCCTTATTGATACTAAAGTCTTATAGAAAGAGTATTAATTTAATTCAAAAAAAAGAATGAGAAGAATAAATGTGATAATAAATGAAACAAAGTCAAAGATACATAAAAATGTGGTTAAACACTTCCAATCTCCAAGGATAAGATGAAGTACATCCAGGTGACTAAAATGATGATGGTAAAGTACCTGATACACAGTGTAACTGTGTTCATTCCTTCACTGAAATGTGATACTGACTTGTCTTATACTTGGGAGAGTTAAGAGTTCACTCTCAGGGCTCCACTTTTCATTCCAGTGTAAAACAAGGATAGCTAAAATGGAGACAAACAATAATAAACCTACAGCCACACTCAAGCACAGAATGAACTTTAGTGAAGCAGAAATGCAAAGAGGAAGGGAGAGACCTGCTTGGTTCCAGGTCCATAAACTAGCAGAGAGCTGGGTATTAGCCCACAGTGGATAAAGGGACTAAAGGTATGCCCCTGGAGGGGACGACAGCTCAGAGCTCACCTTTTAAAAGGCTAGAGCTGAATTCAATCAGGAGAAAAATTGAACCAAGCTACCCACTATGATATGGCCAACATGAGTTTCTGGGGCTCTGGTTTCTGTTGACACCATAGTCTCCCCTCTTACTTTGTTGTCTCTCTGAGTCCCTTTTGTTCTTGTAGTCTCATTATTTTCTTTCTCTCTCCTTTTTGCTAGAGTTTTTCTCTCACTCTTCTTCCCACATCCATCTCTCTTTTCTTCAATCTCACAAAATTTCTCAAATACAGACTATTATTTGACTCATGGAAATTAAAATTAAAGTTATAATGGCCACAAAAGAAATATCATAATTGATGAATAAAAACTATTTTGGTCAAAAAACTTATTAATACATCAAATTTTCATTAGTAATTTAATTGAGAAAATATTTGCAATAATGAAAATAATTTTAGCAGAATAAAAATTAAAAATGTTTAACTATAATGTATAGGCAATTAATCAATGAAATACAATGGTGTAAAGGAATCTTTTCTGGGAAAAGCTTTCTAGATGATATTTATTTGGCTTTATACTATTTAGGTAAAAATGTTTGTTCAAAGCACTCTCAGGGTTAAAACAGTCTCAGCTTGAAATGACATGGAAAAATGTCACTCAGGAATCCATAGGAATTACTCAAAACTTATTTTAGAGGTCAAATGAGATGACCTCTAAAACCACTTCCACTAGTGAAACCTTGTTTTTCCTATTGCCCATTATTCCAATAAAAAGTTTTTCAGTAGGTAGAAAGGCAATGTCCCTTGGTAGATCAGTACATTTTAAAAATCCAAGCATTTTATTTTTAAACTCCCACAGTTCAGTGGTGTGAGATGTGAACACAGCCTGATCCTTAAGGAAATTATAAACACACGGGGTTTTGCAATAAGTTTTTCAAATTTAGATTGCCTAAACTTAGAGTCAACAAAAATTATCTATAAAAGAGAAAATAACTTTTCTTAGAAAGAAAAAAAGTTCTCTTATAGCTTCATTCCCATTTTGAAAGCTGCTATTTTTTTTATCAGATCACAATTGTCTCTTATTTTGCCTGAAAATGTTCATTACCAGTGGAGAAAATGAGGACGTTTCAACCTTACAAAGATGCACAGTTCCTCAAGCAAGCGTTAGCTTTCCCTATTGGGGAGATGGAGGTGCATGATCCAATCAAGCCATCAGCAAGGCCTATTTGTTATGATGTAGATGAAACACATGTCCGGAAGGCTGAGTTCTCCTCAGATTTGTTACAGAGAACAAAAATTTTCCTTTCAACCTAGGAAAAAATCATCAACTATTACTTCTACTTGGGAAGTCATTGAATAGATGTGCTGTTAGTTCTCGGGAGAAAAAAAAAAGCAGATTTACCAAGAAAGATATGTCAGTCATTTTTTCCACTCCATATCAAAAGTTAATGTATGTTCAAGAACCTGCTCAAAACATCTTCATTCACACTTCAGAGAAAAAAATATAGCCTTGCTGAAAATGCATATGTTCTGTGGCCTTACCCCTTTGGGATGTCCTCTGGTCTTGTCAACCCACTGCTGTCCATATGAGGTTCGTCTTATCTTTCCCCACCTCTCATATCCCAGAAGCATCCATTATATATGTGATCTGCATCCTTTTTTTATACACAGAGGAAAGTTAAATATCTGAGTAAACATATCTTATACAAGGTTCTTAATATAACAATTGTTACTTAGGTAAGGATTGGATTTTTAGTAGCGTTATGTTTGTAAGCAAGGTCACTTCTTGTTCACGATGGGGAAGCACAGCTCAGTATGTCCAGATTCTTTCCTAACGCAGAGAATTTTCATGAGGAATAGTAAATAAGTGGAGCTTGTAAGTGTATAGATGACTCTCTATGAATTAACCCTCCATGGAAGGTTAGTGGATATCTTCAGGTACTTGGGTAACTGACTCACAGACAGCAGCGAGTATTTATTTTTTATTTTATTTTATTTTATTTTTTTGCGGTACACGGGTCTCTCACTGTTGTGGCCTCTCCCGCTGCGGAGCACAGGCTCCGGACGCACAGGCTCAGTGGCCATGGCTCACGGGCCCAGCCACTCCATGGCATGTGGGATCCTCCCGGACTGGGGCATGAACCCGCACCCCCTGCACTGGCAGGTGGACTCTCAACCACTGCTCCACCAGGGAAGCCCACGAGTATTTATTTTAAAAGCAAAAGATTCTCATTGAAGATACTTTAAAGAGAATCAAAGACCATATCCATATTATCTTTGCTTCTCCTATAAATAGAAATTATCACAATTCTAAGCATATTATAGATTCCTAATATTTTTGTTATATGGATGGATGACTTACCAGTCAAGACTGCACATGACTATGAGGAAGAGAAAACCTGACAAAATATGACCTAAACAAGTAGGAGGTTTATTTTTTCCTTCCAAAGAAAAAGGTTTAGTAAGAGGTAGTTCAGGGATGATGTGGTGGTTCTGTGATGTCATAATGAGACCTAGATGTCTTCTTTTTTTTTTTTTCCTGCCCCATCACCTTTAGTATTTGGCTTCCAGCTTCATGCTCTCAAGACGGCAGCAATGACGGTTGGTATTACGTCTTTGTTCCAGGAAGGCGGAAGTAAAAGTAAAGAGTAAAGGGGAAAGAGATATGAGTCAGCTCAGTCTTGTCCCCTTTTATCTGAAATATAAAAGTTTTCCTAAAGACCTTAACCAGTATTTCCACTTACATTTCACTGCCAGAATGGGATCTTATGACCAAACCTAGCTTTAAGATAGCAGCTGGGGAAACCAAAATTTTATTCACACATATTGCCTCTTTCCAGTTGAAACTGAATAAGAAAGAAGGGCAGAAAAAATTATATATATATATATATATATATATATATATATATGGCATGAGACTCGAAAGAAAGAAAAAGAAAAAAGACAGACTGAATGGATATAGGATGGACAATTAAAGACTGAGAACTGTCTAGATGTAATGACTGATGGGTGGAGAGCAGGCTGGAGGAGCATGCCTTAGCATGGCAGAGAAGACCCTTTATCATCTGGTCTCAGAGATTCAGAGGTACCCGCCTTTCACTGAAGAAGTCATGTATGTGATTGTTGACGCATATACTTCCCTGTACCTGGAATACCCATTTCTTCCTGTTCACGTACAAAACTATTTGCCGTCAGGACTCAGTTTGGGTATCTGCATGGAAGCCTTATCATTCTGTATTAGAAATGGTTTGTTAATTACCTACTAGAAAGTGAGCTCATTGAGAACAAAAACTGTTTTATTTTCTTTTGTGTTTTCAAACTCTTAGACCAATGTTTTGATAGCTTACTTAGTTCTTATTACATGTCTGGAGGGCAGATATTACATGTTTCTGGTTCAGGTGCATGAATGAATAGTTATCTCACATAATCTGTCAGGGCTAGGGAATCCACAAGAAGGATCCAGATCTTTCTCTTTAGTTTTGAATCTGTGCAAATACATGAAAGAATGGTAACCAGTGCTCCAATGTTATACACAATAAAGCAAAGTTTAAGTAATCAAATACTTTGGGGGTATGAAAGGTAACCAAATGTGCAGAGAGAATGAGTCCATGGAACAGGAGTAGTGAGTGCTGTGCTGAACCAGTAGATACACACCACACTTAAAGATATTGAAATGCAAGGATGTTTATCCACTGTGCCAGCCAAACAAAACTCATCTGTGGCTGAATTTGATCAGTAGGCCAACAGTTGGCAACATCTGGCAAAGGATATTACCATTAAAATGTTAGTTCAAAATTCTTGAAAAAAAACCCTACCAATTTCACTGACCACAAATTATAAACAATCTCAGAAAGCATGCATAAAAGATGCTTACTTTTACTTCATGTGGAATCCTGGTGAACTCTCTAAGAATGATCATTTGTAAGTCATATATCTAGGTCACTGAATTATTTTTTTCCACTACAGAGAATTGTTGGGTACAAGACAATTAAATTTTGGAAGATACTTACAAAATAATGTGACATATCGTAGAGGCTCAAAAATGATTTTTATTCAATGCATGAATAAATGAATTAGTGACTCTAATTTAGTTTTCAAAACCAGAGTCAGTCTCACACTAACTTCACAGAAGTACATGACATCCCTTAAATACCTGTTTGGTTGTTGATGTCATTACTGTGTAAATGAATTAATAAATTTTTTAAGCCTGTGGTTAGTCATGTATTAATTAATCTCACAAAAATTCATGGTACCTGTGATAGTTTAAACTGTTGCTTCATTTCTTCACTTCTCCCTGCAGCCATACCCTCTCATGGCCTCATTGGGGGTGACTGTGTGTTTCTGATCCTTTTACTGAGGACCCAGCTTTCTGATTTGCTTTGGCCAGTGACATGAGGGCAAAATGACAATATGCCAGTTATGATGGGAGACCTTAAAAATTTTGGGGGGGGCTTCCCTGGTGGCGCAGTGGTTGAGAGTCCGCCTGCCGATGCAGGGAACACGGGTTCGTGCGCCGGTCCGGGAAGATCCCACATGCCGCGGAGCAGCTGGGCCCGTGAGCCATGGCCGCTAAGCCTGCGTGTCCGGAGCCTGTGCTCCGCAACGGGAGAGGCCGCAACAGTGAGAGGCCCGTGTACAGCAAAAAAAAAAAAAAAAAAAAACACAACAATTTGTATTTTCACTTCTTTATTTGCATCTGTGATATTTGTAGGGGTGAAAAACCTAATATATAAAGTTTTGATCAGTTTAAGAAGAGCATCTTTTTCCTTCTTTTATTTTATATTTTAAAGAAACATCAGCCACATTTAAAAAATTCATTACATAAATATTGAAACTGGAGTCCCATGAAAGAGCTAATAATACTTTTAATAAGTTTTGTTTCCTATTGAAATGTCTTGTGAGGCTTTCTCCATGAATCTTATTATTTGACAAGCAAGACGTTATGGAAAATAATTTTAGAGAATATATGAAAAATTAATGAGCTTAATTCATTCTACATTTTTCATCCTAAAAATACCAATGTCTTCTAAATATTCTATAGTTTTGCAAAGAAAAAAATTAATTCCTCTGTTGCATAAAGGATATTTTTTGGTTACTATTTTGATTCAAAAAATAATTTATGAGGGGAATGGAATTAGTATTTTAGGACAAAAATTCAATACAAAGCATTGTTCATAGGTTATTTTACTTGATTCCTTACTATAAATTACTGAATAAGCTTTGATATTTGAAATTAGAAACTTGAGTCTTAGTGAGTTTAAGTAAGTTGTCCTAAATCATGCAGCTGAAAAAGTATACAGGTGAGATTTGAAACCAAGGCTATCCGACACCAAAGTTTTTCTTATTTAACTGTATTACATCATAATGTCAGAAAATGAATTGGGTATAAAAGGATAAATAAATACAATATAAATTAAATCATGCCAGAAATAATATAGTCTCCTTTGTGAAGTTTTTAGGAAAGGAAAGCGGTTAAGAATGAAAAACTTATTCATTTCCCCAAAACTGAGAACTCTCAATCTGTATACAGAAATAAGGAATAAAAGAAGGTATTAATATTTTGGATGAGAAAGACCTCAGTCCAAGAAGTTTATGATGTTGAGACACAGGTTCTACATCCCCAGAAGTTGACAAGTTGACTTTCAGCTGTCATGCCATGTTCCATGGTATAGGAGATAAGATGATTCTAGGTGATGCAAAGACGTAGCTTTAATAACATGAATCACTTAGTTGATGACATACCCCAGTCTGGAGGGCAATTTTAATACAATATACAGAAGAGAAAATGCAATAATTTTAGGAGTACAACTCCATGAATACTCACAAGGTAAATCTTCCACTGTGACCATCAACTGAGTCAAGAGTAAGAATATCACCTGAAAAGCCCTAGTTTGTGTCTCTCCCATTCTTTATCTCTTCCTCCTTTTCAAAATCAACTACTAATCCTAATTCTGAAACCACAGATTAACATTTCCGGTTTTTGAGCTTCATTTATATTGAATCATATAGTATGTATTTGTGTCTGGCTTCTTTCACACAACATTATTGTTTTGTGTAGCAATCCATTCTTTTAGTGTATAGTATTCTATTGTTATGAAACTGAAAAAAAACAATATATGCATCCAGTCTATTGTTGATAGCTATTTATTCACATTTTTTGCTATTATGAATAATGCTATTATTAAAACTTTGATACATGCCTTTTTGTGCATACACATGTACATGTCTGTTGGGTAGGAGTGGGAGTGAAATTACAAGGAAAAATATATGCATATGTTCAACTTTAGTAGATAATAGCAAGCAGTTTTTTCAAATGTTTGTAGCATTTGAGCTACCTCAAGTAGAACAGAGGAGTATCAGTTGGACCACATCTTTGCTAAAATTTGCTATTTTGATTTTTAGTTTTAACAGTTTTGGTGTGTACCCCATTGCATTTTTTATTTGAATATCCCTGCACATTTTTCTGTTTATTAGCCATTTGGGTAATGCACTTTTTGAAGCGTCTTTTCATGTCACTTGAACATTATTTCAATTGTTTTGTCCTCTCTTACTTATAGATCTGTAAAAGTTTTTATATACCCTAGATATAATAACTTCGGTAGATATATTATTTGAAAATATTTTCTCCCAGTCTGTGGCTTGCATATTTACTTTCTTTCTTGAGTCTATTAATAAGAAGAAGTTCTTAATTTTAACAGCCTAATTTATCAATCTTTTACTTCATGGTTAGTGCTCATTGTGTCCTATTTTGGAAATCATTTCCTTTCCCCAAATCATTGGAGATATTTTTCTAACTTCTGGAAGCTGTACTGCTCTCATTAGAATTTAGATCAACAATACTTATGAAGTTACTTTTATATATTGGTTGAGGTTCATATCTGCTATGGATATTCAGTTGACACAGCACCATGTATTCAAAAGACTATCCTTCCTGCCACTACTCCTCAATGATACTGTGGCATAAATCAAGCATTTCATGAATCTTAACTCACTTCCATGGATCTATCCCATCATTCTAGTGCTGAAACTACACTCTTTTTTTTTTTATAAATTTATTTATTTATTTTTGGCTGCGTTGGGTCTTCGTTTCTGCGTGAGGGCTTTCTCTAGTTGCGGCGAGCGGGGGCCACTCCTCATCGCGGTGCGCGGGCCTCTCACTATTGCGGCCTCTCTTGTTGAGGAGCACAGGCTCCAGATGCGCAGGCTCAGTAGTTGTGGCTCACGGGCCTAGTTGCTTTGCGGCACGTGGGATCTTCCCAGACCAGGGCTCGAATCCGTGTCCCCTGCATTGGCAGGCAGATTCCAAACCACTGCGCCACCAGGGAAGCCCCCTACACTCTTTTAAGTATCAGATTTTTATAAATACAGGGGAAAAATGTCTTCCCATATTTAATTATCAGATTTGCCATTTTCTATTCTCTGTCCTTTGTATTTCCTTTTACATTTTAACATTTAAAAATTTTCTAAACAATCGACTTGGAAAGAATTAACATCTTTACATTATTGATTCTTCTAATATGCTAACATAAAGTGTAGATGTGAGTCTTTGTATCCATTTAGCTAATTTTTAAATTTTCTCTCAATTATATTTTATAGTTTACTGTATTGAGGTCTTGTACCTATTTTGGCCTGGGTATTTGACTTTTTATACTACTGTAAATGGTACCCTTCAAATAGAATTCTTGGCTTATTTGTGGTGGTATTTAGTTATACACTTGATTTGTATACACTAATATCATATCTAGCAAATTTGATAAATTCTCTCATTAGTGTTAATAGTTTATGTGTAGTTCCTTTTGGAATTTTCAGTGTATGATATAATTATCTGCAAATAATAGCAGTTTATTTCTTCTTTTCCAATCTGATATGTTTTATTTCCTTTTCTTTTTTTTTTCTAATTTCTTCTAGCTTTATTGAACTGGCTGGGAGACTCAGTAAAATGTTGAGTACAAGTTGTCCTAGTGAGCATATTTTTCTCATTCTCTATCTCAACACTTTACTATGATGGACACTATAGGTTTTTTAGAGTTTAAGGAGAAGAGAGTCCCTTATGAATACTTGTCCAAGAATTCATTCTGTTTTGTTTTTTTCTTTAAATTTTGAATGGATGCTGAGTTCTCTCAAGTGTTTTGTCTAATCTTTTGAGATGATCATATGATTTTTTTAACATCTTTATTGGAGAATAATTGCTTTACCATGGTGTGTTAGTTTCTGCTTTATAACAAAGTGAATCAGGTATATGTATACCTGATATATACATATATACCCATATCTCTTGCCTCTTGTGTCTCTCTGCCTCCCACTATCCTTATCCCAGCTCTCTACGTGGTCACAAGTAACAAGCTGATCTTGTGCTATGTGGCTGCTTCCAACTAGCTATCTATTTCACATTTGGTAGTGTTTATATGTCCATGCCACTCTCTCACTTTGTCCCATCTTACCCTTCCCCCTCCCTGTGTCCTCAAGTCCATTCTCTAGTAGGTCTGCATCTTTACTCATGTCTTGCCCCTAGGTTCTTCATGGCAATTTTTTTTTCTTTAGATTCCACATATATGCATTAGCATATGGTATTTATTTTTCTCTTTCTGACTTACTTCACTCTGTATGACAGACTCTATGTCCATCCACCTCACAACAAATAAATTAATTTTGTTTCTTTTTATGGCTGAATAATATTCCATTGTACATATGTGCCACATCTTCTTTATCCATTCATCTGTTGATGGACACTCAGGTTGCTTCCATGTCCTGGCTATTGTAAATAGAGCTGCAATGAACATTTTGGTACATGACTCTTTTTGAATTATGGTTTTCTCAGGGTATATGCCTAGTACTGGGATTGCTGGGTCATATGGTAGTTCTATTTTTAGTTTTTTAAGGAACCTCCATACTGTTCTCCACAGTGGCTGTATCAATTTACATTCCCACCAACAGTGCATGAGAGTTCCCTTTTCTCCACACCCTCTCCAGCATTTATTGTTTGTAGATTTTTTGATGATGGACATTCTGACCAGTGTGAGATGATATATCATTGTAGTTTTGATTTTCATTTCTCTAATGATTAATGATGTTGAGCATTCTTTCATGTGTTTGTTGGCAGTCTGTATATCTTCTTTGGAGAAATGCCTATTTAAGTCTTCTGCCCATTTTTGGATTGGCTTGTTTGTTTTTTTTGCTATTGTGCTGCATGAGCTGCTTGTAAATTTTGGAGATTAATCCTTTGTCAGTTGCTTCATTTGCAAATATTTTCTCTCATTCTGAGGGTTGTCTTTTCGTCTTGTTTATGGTTTCCTGTGCTGTGCAAAAGCTTTTAATATTCATTAGGTCTCATTTGATTATCTTTGTTTTTATTTCCATTTCTCTAGGAGGTGGGTCAAAAAGGATCTTGCTGTAATTTATGTCACAGACTGGTCTGCCTATGTTTTCTTCTAAGAGTTTTATAGCATCTGGTCTTACACTTAGGTCTTTAATCCATTTTGAGTTTATTTTTGTGTATGGTGTTAGGGAGTGTTCTAATCTCATACTTTTACATGTACCTGTCCAGTTTTCCCAGCACCACTTATTGAAGAGGCTGGCTTTTCTCCATTGTATATTCTTGCCTCCTTTATCAAAGATAAGGTGACCATATGTGCTTGGGTTTATCTCTGGGCTTTCAATCCTGTTCCATTGATCTATATTTCTGTTTTTATGCCAGTACCACACTGTTTTGATTACTGTAGCTTTGTAGTATAGTCTGAAGTCAGGGAGCCTGATTCCTCCAGCTCCATTTTTCTTTCTGAAGACTGCTTTGGCTATTCAGGGCCTTTTGTGTTTCCAAACAAATTATGAATTTTTTTTGTTCTAGTTCTGTGAAAAATGCCATTGGTAGTTTGATAGGGATTGCATTGAATTTGCAGATTGCTTTGGGTAGTAGAATCATTTTCACAGTGTTGATTATTCTAATCCAAGAACATGGTATATCTCTCTATGTATTTGTATCATCTTTAATTTCTTTCATCAGTGTCTTATAATTTTCTGCATACAGGTTTTTGTCTCCTTAGGTAGGTTTATTCCTAAATATTTTATTCTTTTTGTTCCAGTGGTAAATGAGAGGGTTTTTTAATTTTCCTTTCAGATTTTGCATCATTAGTGTAGAAGAATGTGAGAGATTTCTGTGCATTAATTTTGTATCCTGATACTTTATGAAATTCATTGATTAGCTCTAGTAGTTTTCTGGTAGCATCTTTAGGATTCTCTATGTATACTATCATGGCATCTGCAAACAGTGACAGCTTTACTTCTTCTTTCCGATTTGGATTCCATTTATCTCTTTTTCTTCTCTGATTGCTGTGGCTAGGCGTTCCAAAACTATGTTGAATAAGAGTGGTGAGAATGGGCAACCTTGTCTTGTTCCTGATCTTAGTGGAAATGCTTTCAGTTTTTCACCATCGAGGACGATGTTGGCTGTGGGTGTGCCATTTATGGCCTTTATTATGTTGATGTAAGTTCTCTCTATGCCTACTTTCTGGAGGGTTTTTATCATAAATGGGTGTTGAATTTGTCAAAAGCTTTTTATGAATCTATTGAGATGATCATATAGTTTTTCTCCTTCTATTTGTTAATATGGAGTATCACATTCATTGATTTGCATATATTGAAGAATGCTTGCATTCCTGAGATAAATCCCACTTGATTGTGGTGTATGATCCTTTTAATGTGTTGTTGGATTCTGTTTGCTAACATTTTGTTGAGAATTTTTGCATGTATGTTCATCAGTGATGTTGGCCTGTAGTTTTCTTTGTTTTTGACATTTTTGTCTGGTTTTAGTGTCAGGGTGATGGTGGCCTCATACAATGAATTTGTGAGTGTTCCTCCAGCTGCTATATTTTGGAAGAGTTTGGGAAGGATAGGTGTTAGCTCTTCTCTAAATGTTTGATAGAATTCGTCTGTGAAGCCATCTGGTCCTGGGCTTTTGTTTGTTGGAAGACTTTTAATCACAGTCTCAATTTCAGTGTTTATGATTGGTCTGTTCATATTTTCTATTTCTTCCTGATTCATTCTCAGAAGGTTGTGCATTTCTAAGAATTTGTCCATTTCTTCCAGGTTGTCCATTTTATTGGCATAGAGTTGCTTGTAGTAATCTCTCATGATCTTTTGTATTTCTGCAGTGTCAGTTGTTACTTCTCCTTTTTCATTTCTAATTCTATTGATTTGAGTCTTCTCCCTTTTTTTCTTGATGAATCTGGCTAATGGTTTATCAATTTTGTTTATCTTCTCAAAGAACCAGCTTTTACTTTTATTGATCTTTGCTATCACTTCCTTCATTTCTTTTTCATTTATTTCTGATCTGATCTTTATGATTTCTTTCCTTCTGCTAACTTTGGGGTTTTTTTTGTTCTTCCTTCTGTAATTGTTTTATGTGTAAGGTTAGGTTGTTTATTTGAGATGTTTCTTGTTTCATAATGTAGAATTGTATTGCTATCAACTTCTCTCTTAGAACTGCTTTTGCGGCATCCCATAGGATTTGGGTCATTGTGATTTCATTGTTATTTGTTTCTAGGTATATTTTGATTTCTTATTTGATTTCTTCAGTCAGCTCTTGGTTATTAAGTAGTATATTTTTTAGCCTCCATGTATTTGTATTTTTTACAGATTTTTTCCCTATAATTGATATCTAGTCTCATAGTGTTGTGGTCGGAAAAGTTACTTGATAGGATTTCAATTTTCTTAAATTTACCAAGGCTTGATTTGTGACCCAAGATATGATCTATCCTGCAGAATGTTCCATGAGCACTTGAGAAGAAAGTGTATTCTATTGTTTTTGGATGGAATGTCCTATAAATATCAATTAAGTCCATCTTGTTTAATGTATCATTTAAAGCTTGTGTTTCCTTATTTACTTTCATTTTGGATGATCTGTCCATTGATGAAAGTGGGCTGTTAAAGTCCTCTAGTATGATTGTGTTACTGTCTATTTCACCTTTTATCGCTGTGAATATTTTCCTTATGTATTGTGGTGCTCCTATGTTGGGTGCATAAATATTTACAATTGTTATATCTTCTTCTTGGATTGATCCCTTGATCATTATATAGTGTCCTTCTTTGTCTCTTGTAATAGGCTTTGGTTTAACGTCTATTTTTTCTGATATGAGAATTGCTACTCCAGCTTTATTTTGATTTCCATTTGCATTTCCAAATATCTTTTTCCATCCCTTCACTTTCAGTCTATATGTGATCCTAGGTCTGAAGTGGGTCTCTTGTAAACAACATATATACGGGACTTGTTTTTTTTATCCGTTCAGCCAGTCTATGTGTTTTGATTGGAGCATTTAATCCATGTACGGTTAAGGTAATTATCAATATGTATGTTACTATTACCATTTTGTTAATTGTTTTAGGTTTGTTATTATAGGTCTCTTCTTTCTCTTGTGTTTCCTGTCTAGAGAAGTTCCTTTAGCATTTGCTGTAAAGCTCGTTTGGTGGTGCTGAATTGTCTTAGGTTTTGCTTGTCTGTAAAGGTTTTAATTTCTCTGTCAAATCTCAATGAGTTCCATGCTGGGTAAAATAATATTAGTTGTAGATTTTTCTCTTCCATCACTTTAAATATGTCCTGCCACTCCCTTCTGACTTGCAGAATTTCTGCTGAAAAATCTCTTGTTAACCTTATGAGGATTCCCTTGTATGTTATTTGTTGCTTTTCCCTTGCTGCTTTCAATATTTTTTCTTTGTGTTTAATTTTTGATAGCTTTATTAATGTGACTTGGTAGTTTCTCCTTGGATTTATCCTGTATGGGACTCTCTGTGCCTCCTGGACTTGATTAACTATTTCCTTTCCCATATGAGGGAGTTTTCAACTATAATCTCTTCAAATATTTTCTCAGTCCCTTTCTTTTTCTCTTCTTCTTCTGGGACCCCTATAATTCGAATGTTGGTGCATTTAATGTTGTCCCAGAGTTCTCTGAGACAGTCCTCAATTCTTTTAATTCTTTTTTCTTTATTTTGTTCTGCAGTAGTTATTTCCACTATTTTATCTTCCAGGTCACTTATCCATTCTTGTGCCTCAGTTATTCTGCTATTGATCCCTTTTAGATCAATAAATAAATTTTGCATAATTAAAAATAAATTTTTAACTTCATTTATTCTGTTGTTCATCATTGTTTGTTTGCTCTTTAGTTCTTCTAGGTCCTTATTAAACGTTTCTTGTATTTTCTCCATTCCATTTCCGAGATTTGGGATCATCTTTACTGTCATTACTCCCAATTCTTTTTCAGGTAGACTGCCTTTTTCCTCTTCATTTGTTAGGTCTGGTGGGTTTTTACCTTGCTCCTTCATCTGCTGTTTGTTTCTCTGTCTTCTCATTTTGCTTAACTTACTGTGTTTGGTGTCTCCTTTTTGCAGGCTGCACGTCCATAGTTCCTTTTGTTTTTGGTGTCTGTCCCTAGTGGGTAAGGCTTGTTCAGTGGGTTGTGTAGGCTTCCTGGTGTAGGCGACTAGTGCCTGTGTTCTGGTGGATGAGGCTGGATCTTGTCTTCCTGGTGAGCAGGTGCATGTCTTGTGGTATGTTTTGGGGTGTCTGTGACCTTATTATGATTTTAGTCAGCTTCTCTGCTACTGGGTGGCATTATGGTCCTGTCTTGCTAGTTGTTTGGCATAGGGTGTCCAGCACTGTAGCTTGCTGTTCATTGTGGAGCTGGGTCCTGGCGTTAAGATGAAGAACTTGGGAGATTTTTACCTTTGATATTATGTGGAGCTGGGAGGTCTCTGGTAGACCAATGTCCTGAACTTGGCTCTCCCACCTTAGAGGCACAGCCCTGATTCCTGGGTGGAGCACCAAGAGCCTGTCATCCACACCAAGAGCCTCTCGTCCACACACCTCAGAATAAATGGGAGTAAAAGAGAAAGAAAGAATGAAAAAGGTAAAATAAAATATAATATAATAAAATGAAATAAAATAGTTATTAAAATAAAAAATAATTATTAAAAAATTAAAAGTGATAGAAAGAAAGAAAGAAGGAAGGAAGAGAACAATCAAACCAAAAAAAAAAAAAAAGAAAATCCACCAATGATAACAAGCACCAAAACTATACTAAAATAAAGACCAAAAAAAACAAAACAAAAAACAAAACAAAAAAACGGACTGACAGAACTGTGGGACAAATTGTAATAGCAAAGATATACAGACAAAATCATACACAGAAGCATACACATAGACACTCACAAAAGGAAAAAAAAGGGTATATATATATATATATATATATATATATATATATATATATATATATCGTTGCTCCCAAAGTCCACCTCCTCAATTTGGGATGATTCGTTGTCTATTCAGGTATTCCACAGATGCAGTGTACATCAAGTTCATCGTGGAGATCTAATTCGCTGCTCCTGAGGCTGCTGGGAGAGATTTCCCTTTATCTTCTTTGTTTGCACAGCTCCTGTGGTTCAGCTTTGGATTTGGATGCGCCTCTGCATGTAGGTCACCTGAGGGCGTCTATTCTTCGCTCAGACAGGACGGGGTTAAAGGAGCAGCTGATTCGGGGGCTCTGGCTCACTCAGGCCAAGGGGAGGGAGGTTACGGAGTGCAGGGTGAGCCTGCGGCGGCAGAGACCAGCATGACGTTGCAGCAGCCTGAGGCGCGCCATGTGCGTTCTCCTGGGGAAGTTGTTCCTGGATCACAGGACCCTGGCAGTGGTGGGCTGCACAGGCTCCTGGCAGGGGAGGTGTGGATAGTGACCTGTGCTTGCACATGGGCTTCTTGGTGGCGGCAGCAGCAGCCTTAGAGTCTCATGCCCATCTCTGGGGTCTGAGCTGATAGCTGAGGCTCGCGCCTGTCTCTGGAGCTCCTTTAAGCAGCGCTCTTAATCCCCTCTCCTCGCGCACCAGGAAACAAAGAGGCAAGAAAAAGTCTCTTGCCTCTTCGGCAGCTCCAGACTTTTTCCCTGACTCCCTCCCGGCTAGCCGTGGCGCACTAACCCCTTCAGGCTGTGTTCACACTGCCAACCCCAGTACTATCCCTGCACTCCGACCAAAGCCCGAGCCTCAGCTCCCAGCCCACTGGCCCTGGCTGCTGAGCAGACAAGCCTTTTGGGCTGGGGAGTGCTGGGCAGCATGGATCCTCTGTGCGGGAATCTCTCTGTTTTGCCCTCCGCATCCCTGTGGCTGCACTCTCCTCCACAGCTCTGAAGCTTCCCCCTCTGCAACCCACAGCCTCTGCCTGCAAAGGGGCTCCTAGTGTGTGGAAACCTTTCCTCCTTCACAGCTCCCTCCCACTGGTGCAGGTCCCGTCCCTATCCTTTTGTCTCTGTGTTTTTCCTTTTTCTTTTGCCCTACCCAGGTACGTGGGGAGTTTCTTGCCTTTTGGGGTGTCTGAGGTCTTCTGCCAGCGTTCAGTCAGTGTTCTGTGGGAGTTGTTCCACATGTAGATGTATTTCTGATGTATTTATGGGGAGGAAGGTGATCTCCACGTCTTATTCTTCTGCCATCTTCGATCATATGATTTTTTATTCAATTATTCTGATGGACTACATTTATTACATTTTTCCAGTGTTAATCTTGCAGACCTGAAATAAACTCATTTTCACTGTGATTATTTACCTTTCCTCTTTATCACTGGCTTTTGTTGGCTAAAATTTGAGACAAAAATTTTTACGTTAACGGTAACAAATGTGAGTGATGTCATTTTCCCTTCCTGCAGTGTCCTTCAAAATGAATGTATATTATCGTGGCCTAGTAAATAACTTAGTGTTTCTTTTGTGTAAAAGAAGACTTTGTGTACTATTCCTGTCCTCCCTTGTTGTTAGGAAGAATTCACTGTGGAAATCATCTGTGCCTGGTATTCTGTTTGCTTTATTCTGAGTTTTGTTTTAAATGGGAAGGTTTATGATTCCATTTATTTACTAGATTTTAAATAACTAAGATTTCAATTTCTTTTGTGTCAAATTTGATGTTAGTTTTTTTTCTATGAAAGTGTACATGATGCCTACATTTTTCAAATTGTATTCATACTGTTGATAATATAATATTAACTATTTAATGTTTTATTTCAGTGTACCACTTTTCATTCCTGATATTTGCTGTGTGAACCTTCATTCACACTCTTTTACTCTCTTTTCCTTGATTAATGTTATCAGGGGTTTATCAAATACTTTTTTTAAAAAAATCAGTTTTGGGCTTTGTGGATTGCCTCTAATATAGATTGCTACTTCATCAATTTATCCTTATCAGTTTGTTTCCTTTTACTTCCTTTTTGATTTAATTTTCTCCTTTTATTTTTCAGATTTTGGAGAGATACTTAGATTATGATTGGTCAGCCATTCTGCTTTTCTGACCTGCCTCTAAATATAGGAATTTCCCTATAAACCCTGGTAAATCTGTAATGAATGCAACCGTATTAACAGTCTATGGTTCAAATGAGAAATCTTCTTGTAATTTACATCAATGGCATAATTAATTTTGATATGCCATAGCTTTATAATCTTTCATTTCAAAATAAATTTTTTCCTTATTCCCTTAGGATTCTTATATGATCCATGGGCTATTTTTAAATGTATTTCTTAAATTGAAAAATATGGGCATTTTCTAGTTATTTTTTAGTTACAGAGTTCTACTTAATTTCTAGTAGGGTAAGAAAACATAGTCTAAATTCTTTCAATTCTTTCAGTTTTGTTGTAGCTTAGTTAATGGATTAGCCAATGGTCAATTTTGTAATCCATTTTGTAAATATTCCGTATGTACTTCAAACATCTGAAATGTTTTTCCATTTGTTGGTTGTATCATCCAAAATATTTTGACTAGTTTGTTTCATTTATTGTGCTATTTATATTTTCTATGCCCTTAATAATTTCTTTTTGTCAGCTAGTTCTTACGAGTTTCTGTGAAGTATGCAAAAGTGTCCCACTATGGTTGACGTTTTGTCCACTTTCCCTTTTATTTCTGATCTCTTCTGTTTTATATAATCTATAGCTATATGCTTGGATACATGCCAATTCATTATTGTTATTTTTTTCTTTGCGGTTGACATGAATCATTTTAAAATATCACTTTTTATCTCTAGCAATGCTATATGAGAGGCTTAACTCACAGAAAGCATGCATGGCAATCTATACCACAGAGCCTCTATTTTTCTCAGAATTCCCTAGCAGCACTAATAATTCCCCAGTAACCCTGAACACTTGGTCCTGCCAGAGCTTATTCATCCTGAGCTTTTCCAACTATCTGGTAGGATTATATGGCTAGAGGGAAGTGTTACTAAAGAGTAAAGCAGGTACAGACATAACAGTCCAACTAGGTGATTCTGCACTGGTCAAGCCTTTTCTTGCTACAGCTTTTATATTTTAAGTAGCATTTATCTTCTAAGTCGACATGTCTTTTGTTTTTTTGGTGTGTGGCGGGGTTGTTTGTTATTTTGAACCCTCAGTCATGTATCACTCCATCATCTTTCTAATTACACCATACATCCAGGTTGTAGTGAACTTGTATTGATTAAATAATGACTCAAAGTTCCTGATAAATTTGTGGTTCAGCTGATTTCCCAGACTTTACTCTTCTTATAAGACATTTTCAAGATTTGAGGATAGTTAATATGTTACTATGTTGCCTGAGTTGACCCTACTAACATTTTTCATTTTTGAAGGCTGCTGGGGTCCCTCTCCCCTTTTGAAATATATGTATCTAATGTGTTACCTAGTTTATGTTAAAGCATCCCTCAAGTATTCTTTATGGCAGCAGTGAACATGCTCTCTCTTCATCTGAATTTTTCCACTTATTTTGGCTTGTGAAGTCTCTTTTATAGCAGATTGTGTCACAAATATTTGTAATAGGATCCCAGCTTGAGGTTAAAGTTTTTCCATATTAGGATTCAGCTATCTTTGTATATGTTTGGGATACTTGTAGGGTAAGTCTTTTAGGGCTCTAATTATATAATAGATCATAAAATTCTTGAGAAAAAACTTTCCTGTGAGTGATGAAGAAATCAAGTTTACAAACATGGTCTAAGAACCATGGGCCTGCAGAAGAGTGAAGAAGTAATTGTGAACATGATAGTGCCAGTCCTTTCAATTATCTACTGGCTCAACTCCAAGACACATGCCTGAGATCAAGAGTATTTAATTAAGAACAATGAAATATAAAAAGAACTGTTTCAGAAAGAATTTGTGCCAAAACCTTCTGCAGGGATGCCTGACTGGACCAGCTGTGTTGGGAGGAGATATACTTTTTGCACACATGTGCACCTTTGATACTGAGAACACAGAGCTTTGCTCCAGAAATGGGTGAGCACCAGAAGCAGCTGTGGCAGTACTGGAAGACAAGAGCCATAGTGGTACTTTTTCAGGTACTAACTCCATAACTGTTGCATTAGGTATTGTAGCTTTGGTAGATGTTACCACATAAGCCAGAGAAAGAGACGGGAAATAAAGTTTATGCCATGGAACCACCAACATGGCTGGCCCATGGAGCACATAGGAGACATGCCTTAGAGAATTTTCAGAACATTCTGGGAGAATTTAAAGGGAATACAGTTTCTTCAGAGCTAAGCCATAAAAACATAATACTATATTATTATATCATAATTTTCATTATGCTATAGCATGCTATATTTAAATGTCATACATTAATTACATATATGTACATATTACATACACATACACACGTTTTTACATATATATCGATACTGTATATATATATACACACACACACCAGATAGATAGATAGATTTGTATATGTAAGATATTTTATATATACACACACTGTAGATAACCTCTTCCCCAACACACACACACATTTACCCAGTAGGCTGTAGCCGCTTGGAAAGTAGTTATGTATGCTTTAAACATTGGGGGATCCAGGATAAGGATCTAGTTGCCTGAAACAATTAAGATAAATGCCTTCTCCGAAAAGTTTAAGAACTTGTGAATGTTAATGATGCAAAAAATCTGAATTTTCATTAAACATAAAGCATACTGATTTTCATGTGCATGTTACCAATATTTAGATAAGAAATTTAAAAAATCAACCCCATGATTACTTTATACCTGGTTTCTCTAAAACATAGGTTTGAAAATTGAATAAAAGTATAATAAAATGAAGTAATTTATTTCTATCATTTGTCACAATATCTTAGGATATGTGACCATTGGGATTATAAATATCACCCTAATAGATTCTATTTAGAAATGTAATTACTATACTGATCAAACACCACCTGGCTTATCAGACAGAGGTCGTAAGGGAAACTCTGGGTGTTTAATTTTGATTTTTCCATTTCAAATGTTTTAGCATTCAAAATGGAGTTTTCATGTAAAGAGAAATAAAAAGAAATAAGGAAAAGAGTTAATCAGAAGAAAGGATTATTTTTTTACCCTAATCTACATTTCCGTGTATCTATAAAACTGCACAAACTGATCATTAATAAGACAATCCGATTAGAGACTAAGTGTTAATAACAAAAACTTTTAGTTAATCATTCATTGTGATTAGGTTTCACATCTTTAATTCTTTATCTCAAAACAACTTTTTTCTTTAATGTCTTCAAAAACAGAAAGAGTATCATGATATAATGTAGAATGAAAATCATGATGTGCTGCTTAAAAATTTGAAAAGGAGTCAAATTCACTTAACAGAAAGAAAGCAGTAGAACCATCACAAACACTAGTCAATATTAAATTTGATTTTCAAAATACTGCAGGCCAAACCACTTGCCCAAATATGTAACAGCCACAGACAATAAAACTTACATAGAAATCCTACAGTTACATCAGTCACTTTAACAGACGTGCTCCCCAGGTTGTTAACAGGGACAAATTTTGAAAGAAAAATCTGGAAAAGAGCAGAGTGATAGACTTTACCTTGCACTTTGCTGACTTGAAGTCATTGATATGATTTTAAATTATAGAAAGTCCATCAAATTGTGCTGGCAGTGACCACTGTGTATACATTGAGAAGTCTGTGCATGGCCTTCATAGCTCTGTGGGGAAGGCTAAGGGTTCCTCACACTCAAGATGGCAAGATATCAAAGGTGTTGACTCATGATCACTTTAACACATCATGGAAATGGGAGCTGTTTGTGCACAGACAAGCACCATTCTCCTCAACATAGTTTTGGCAGATCATTACTTTCTCAAACACTGTCTAGAAAACATTAAGTTAAATAAAGTAACACAAGTCTTCTCATATAATTCTCCAACTGTTTCCCATCTGTTAATCATGTTTATCTAGGATTAAAGACTTGGAAAGCAGGAAACGTGACTTAAATTTTTGAGATTTTTCAATTACATTTGACAAGATATAGAGAGTATACCAAATCATTCCTTTTTCTCTCTTTTGTTTTATAATTTTTCACAATTTGATTATAATTTTAGTATTGTTAATTACAGAAAAATAAAGCATAGGAAAAAAACATGAGAAAAAAATTACCTGCAGTGCCATTACCTACAGAAGGTCTCTGTAATATCTTGGTGCATTTTTGAAGTTCCACACTCACCCATCCACCACTTCTAGGAAAACTTGTTCATTTTTTTGTTTGCTGTGTTTTTGTATAATTAAAATCATACAAAAATTTCACACATAATGTTAAATATTCTTTGGTATCACAATTACATAGTTGCATAATTATCTGTTTGTGGTAGAAACAGTTAAATCTTTATTAAAGACACACACTTCTCATTTACTGTGTAGAGTCCCAAATGGGAACAGCCCTTCTTACATCTAAATTGTGTCATGTGACTGTATTTTGGCTGATAATATGTACATAAACAATGTATGCCATTTCTGGTTCTAGCACATAAGAACCTCCTCCACATACTGCCACTCTTTCTTCTTCCCCTATCTGCCAGTTTGAAGTAAATGACCAGAGATATCTAGGAAACCACATGGTATGAGTGGCAGGACTTCCATCATCCTGGGTCCCTGAATGACAGCATGGAGTGGATTCCCAGCTCCTCTCTCACCTGCTGTATATACATTATATTAGAAAACAAAATGCTAACCACTCTGTTAATCCACTCTGGGATTTGGAGTTTATTGTTAGAACAGCAAGCATAAATTTAAACAATATACCATCATCTGTAAATGAACCATAATTTAACTCTTTTATTATTGTTAAATATAAAGTGGTTTTTCCATTTTTATTATACATAGTTATAATTATGATATTTAGAGATAAATCTTTGTGCATACATGTATCTTCAGGATACATTCCTAGAAACTGCATTGTTTCAATGAATGAACATTTTAGGCTTCTGATACACATGGCTAACTGAACTCAAGAAAAGTTGAAAGAATGTACTTCAACAAGTTGTGTATAACAATGCCTGGTTCGACATTTTGATGGAGATTGGTTCAAGATGGTGGAGTAGAAGGATGTGTGCTCACTCCCTCTTCCAAGAGCACCGGAATCACAATTAACTGCTGAACCATCAACAACAGGAAGACACTGGTACTCATCAAAAAAGGTACCCCACACCCAAAGACAAAGGAGAAGCCACAGGGAGATGGTAGAAGGGGTGCAATCACAGTAAAATAAAATCTCATAACCACTGGGTGGGTGACTCACAAACTGGAGAACAATTATATCACAGAAGTCCACCCACTGGAGTGAAGGTTCTGAGCCCCACATCAGGCTTCCCAACCTGGGGGTCCAGCAATGGGAGGAGGAATTCCCAGAGAATCAGGCTTTGAAGACTAGTGAGATTTGATTGGAAGACTTGGATAGGACTGGGGGAAACAGTGACTCCACTCTTGGATGGCACACACAAACTAGTGTGTGCATGAGGACCCAGGAGGAAGGAGCATTGACCCCATAGGAGACTGAACCAGACCTACTTGCTAGTGTTGGAGGGTCTCCTGCAGAGGCGGGGTGGGGATGGTTGTGACTCATTGAAAGGACAAGGACAATGGTATCAGAAGTTCTGGGAAGTAATCCTTGTCATGACCTTTCCCAAAGTCCATATTAGCCCCACCAAAGACCCTGTGGCCTCCAGTGCTGGGTCACCTCAAGCCAAACAACCAACAGGGAGGGAACTCAGCCCCACCCATCAGCAGACAAGCAGATTAAAGTTTTACAGAGCTCTGCCCACCAGAGCAACACCTAGCTCTACCCACTACCAGTTCCTCCCATCAGGAACCTTGCACAAGCCTCTTAGATAGCCTCATACACCAGAGGGCAGACAGCAGAAGAAGAAGAACTACAGTCCTGTAGCCTGTGGAATGAAAACCACAGTCACAGAAAGATAGTTAAAATAAAAAGACAGAGGACTATGTACCAGGTAAAGGAACAAGACAAAACTCCAGAAAAAACAACTAAATGAAGTGGAGATAGACAACTTTCCAGAAGAATCATTCAGAAAAATGATAGAAGATTACCCAGGACCTCAGAAAAAGAATGGAGGCAAAGAACGAGAAGATGCAAGAAATGTTTAACAAAGACCTAGAAGAATTAAATATAATATAATGCAATCAAATTACAAATGGCATTATTTTACAGAACTAGAACAAAAAACCTTAAAATTCACTTGGAAACAGAAAAGACCTCAAATAGCCAAAGCAACCTTGAGGGAAATAAATGGAACTGGAGGAATCAGACTCCCTGACTTCAGACTATACTAGTATACTATACAGTAATCAAGACAATATGGTACTGGCACAAAAACAGAAATATAGATCAATAGTATGGGATAGTAAGCCCAGAGATAAACCCACATACCTATGGTCAACTAATCTATGACAAAGAAGGCAAGGATATACAATGGAGAAAAGACAGTCTCTTCAATAAGTGGTATGGGGAAAAGTGGACAGCTACATGTAAAAGAATGAAATTAGAGCACTCCTTAACACAATACACAAAAATAAACTCAAAATGGGTTAAAGACTTAAATGTAAGGCCAGTCACTATAAAACTCTTATTGGAAAACATAGGAATAACACTCTTTGACATAAATCACAGCAAGATCTTTTTTGACCCACCTCCTAGAGTAATGGAAATATAAACAAAAATAAACAAATGGGACCTAATGAAACTTAAAAACTTTTGCACAGCAACAGAAACTATAAACAAGACAAAAAGACAACCCTCAGAATGGGAGAAAATATTTGCAAATGAATCAACAGGAAAAGGATTAATCTCCAAAATATATAAACAGCTCATGCAGCTCAATATTAAAAATACAAACAACCCAATCAAAAAATAGGCAGAAGATCTAAATAGACATTTCTCCAAAGAAGACATACAGATGGCCAAGAGGCACATGAAAAGATGCTCAACATCACTAATTATTAGAGAAATGCAAGTCAAAACTACAATGAGGTATCACTTCACACTAGTTAGAATGGGCATCATCAGAAAATCTACAGAGAACAAATGCTGGAGAGGGTGTGGAGAAAAGGAAACCCTCTTGCACTGTTGGTGGGAATGTAAACTGATACATCCACTATGGAGAACAGTATGGAGGCTCCTTAAAAAATGAAATATCTTATATTAACAAATATCATATATTAACGCGTATATGTAGAATCTAGAAAAATTGTACAAATGTACCAGTTTGCAAGGCAGAAATAGAGACACAGATGTAAAGAACAAACATATGGACACCAAAGGGAAAAAGCAGAGGGTGGTGATGCTAATGGGATGATTTGGGAGGTTAGGATTGACATATATACAGTAATATGTATAAAACAGATAACTAATAAGAACCTGCTGTATAAAAATAAATAAAATTCAAAAAAGTTCAAAATATTAAAAAATAAAGAATATTAGTAGACATTTTACAATGAAAAGGAAAATAAAATAAAAATTAAAAAATAAGAATGCCTGGTTCCCTGAAGACTCAGTCTTTCCCAAACTGATAGGTAAAAAAAATATTTTTATTTCTTGGATTATAACTTAAGTTATATTTTTCCTTCTATTCTACGTTTTATATTATAACTATGTATGTTTCCTAATTTATGCTCAGATATAAAACCAGTATCTTTACCCTGTATTCCCTGAGCCAAACTAAACCAGGTTTGCCAATAGATCAATATAATCTGACTCAAACTTGTGTGTTAGAGTTGTTTTTTTCTGCTGTAGTAGACTTAGAATGCTAGTGTGAGCCTTAGCATGTTTCTGCTATAACCTATTCTTCCTCGTCTGAACTTGGGCCAAATGATCTTTCCTCTACATCATCAGCTGGGATAGAAGCCCTAACTTGAAGGCCAGACCTCCAGGATGATACCCTAACAACTTGACTGGCCCTTCTAGTCCTTCTTCCCAGAGGCCATACACTGTTGCACACACTCATAGCCAATTACTTCAGTAATGTTGCCTCCTGCATCAATGCAAGTCTTGTCACTACCTGAAGACACCTGATGCTTTCACATTCATTCTTTTAATCCTTCATGTTTATGAAGTGTCTCCTATGTCAGACATATGAGAAGCATTGATGTTACTCTAATAAATAAAAGGACATGGTTCTTTCCTTCAGAAAGCATAGAGTCTAGTGTATATGAAAGGAGAGAGACAAAAAGCTATCAGAGGAAACATATATTACCAGAAAAAAAATACATCAGTAAATACATAACTGCCAAAGACAAAACCCAGACAAGCAAGACGATTGCTTTTATCAATGTTATTATAATAGAAAGAGTATCTCAGTTTCAAAGATCAGAGCATCTCAGCCAGGTGGTTTTGCCTTAGACTTTTATCAGGAGAAGTAAACAGGTTGCCCATGGGGTGGTTTACAGTTAGGGTTGTTGTGTAGGCTAGGGAAGTCACAGTCAGTTATCTAACAGGAAATTCTTTTTCCTATACTTAGGTAGTTTCAGGATAATTACTTTAGAGCAAACAGTTCTAAACTTTGCTAATCAATCATGATCTTAATCATGAGACAAGAACAGGAAGTTGGCATTATCAGTAGATTCAGATGTTGAAATCCTAACACCTAATGTGATGGCATTAGGAGGTAGGGACTTTGGGAGGCAAATAGGTTATGAGCGTGGAGTCCCTGTGAATGGGATTAGTGCTCTTATTAAAAGAGACACGCCTCTTTCTGCTCTCCATCACGTGAGGATACAAGGTGAAGATGGCCATCTACAAGCCCGAAAGTGCACCCTTTGCCAACACCTTGATTTGGGGCTTCCCAGCCCCCAGAAATAAATGTATATATTGATAGAACATTAATTAATTAATTAACTTTAAAAATATTTTTCTACTAATAAATTTCTTCTTTTTCTCCTCATGTTAAGCAGAGGCTTAGAACATGTTTTTTTTTTTGTTTGTTTGTTTTTTTTTTTTTTTTTTGTAAGGAAGAGGTTGTGTCTTGTTAGGTGGAAGCATAAAGTTGTTGCAATTGTATGGAAGTTGAAATATGTGTAGCAGGGTCTGGAAGGATGTCAAATAGTTGAAATGGCAGAATGTGCTGGATATTAAGCATTTGTCTCAGCTTCAAACTGAGCTTTGCAGTGCTGGAGCTGAAACTCTGCAAACCTCATTTCCAGCTTGTCACCTGGGCCCTGTCAGTTTCTGTCAGTAGGGGCTGTCAAAAGGTGATAGGAAAGCTGGAAGGCTGGAGGAGGGAGAAAACAGTTGTACATTTTCCCTCCATCCCTACTCCTATCAATCTCACTACAGCAACTATTCTTTACCCTTGCAGCAGGGAGCAGCAGTGGGTTTCTATTTGCAGCTTTCTTCCTATTCCAAAACCATCTTCACGATGCCTAAGAAATACCAGTCCTTGCCATCTGGCACCTCCTCCCAGGGTCTGGATCCCAGTTCTTCAGAGCACCTCCTCCAAGATCCTACCCTCCACAGTTGCTTCCTACAGTTACTTTCTCTGGGATACTCCATGTCCCCTTGAGCATTTTGAGTTCTCTAACAACTGATTAACAAAATTTTATATTAAATTATATCTCTGTTAAAGTAACTGTTGCAGTTTCTTTCCTAATTGGACACTAAGTGGACACAGTAAGGAGGTTTCATGACAAGAAATGACTTTAGATTTTAATCCTGTCCATTGAAACTGGGCTACAGAATTAATTTATGGATTTCATGAATGAGACTAACTAACGACCCAACTTTGCCATTTTAAGCAGCTTTGCACTAATCTTGGTTCCTAGGCAATTCACTTAAACTTTACTGTGTGTTTCTTTTTTTTTTTTGGTGGGGCGGCTGTGGTGATGGTCATATCTCTACTGATCACTTGTTGGTGAACTTGTACCATTTAACAGCAAAGGTTTCAAGCTCAGACTGTCTGGGTTCAAACCATGTCTCCTCTACATACCATTTCTGTTGAACTTGGATTGATGACTTAACTTCCCTTTGCCTTGTCTGTAAAATGGGGGGTGTGGGGAGAGTTAATGATTGCCTCTAACTTGTGATTATGCAGTGAAGATTAGCTGATATAATTTTAAAATAAAATTATAAATCTAACTGGCCCAAATAAGGACACAGTACATTTTTCTGTCTTTATTGCCATTTCTCACGTAAATGTGGGACTTCACAATATTTTAGTGCTAACACGTCTCACATGGAAGTGTGTGCATTTCTCATTACAGTTTTAAAGAGTTCGTCTAACCTCTGAGCTGCAATTCTGCAAATCATCTTTCCCTATTGGACCGGATCCATATGCGCTTAGGACAAGCTGTGTGCTGTGAGACAATTAGTGTGAGCCCTTCCTCTGTGGTCTGTGAGAAAGGCAGTGCTTTTATTCTTGGAACATGAACACACTGTTTTGATTTCTTTTGCATATGAAGCATTAGTATATCAGCAGGGAAAGCATATGAAATACATGAATTAATTGTATTTTTTTAATTACTACATTGGATTTGTGACCCAAAGTTCACAACACAACCCTGAGTCATTGCTGTCAAATTACATGTTGAAAATAATTTGAACAGGCTGACAAACCTCTGATCAGAGGGCAAGGCCAAAGTATGGTCCAGGGTGTGAGATTGTCTAACGTTGCCAGCAGGACTGAAATATCGTGGGAAAAATATATTCCCCAGGCTTGCCCCAGTGACATCTCTCTCCTCCACCCGATGTAATCTGCCTTTCATGTGTCCAGTTCTCATCTAGAACTCAAAAAAAGAATTTGAGCAAGTATGTTTTCTCTCTCTGTACTCTAGAGTACTTTGTACTCTAAATATGATTTCTTGCTAATCACTCTGATTTACTCAGCACCTCTATATGACCTCTCTATGAACAATCTCATCACACACTTTAGACTTCTGGAAATGCAAATTCACACATAAACAAGATACTATTTTTAACCATCAAACTGGCAAAAATTAAGAAGAGTAAAAACAGCTAAAGTGGGCAAACATGTAGGAAAATTGACTCTCATACATTGCTGATGAGTATGTAGATCAGTACCAATTTTTGTCAGGTTATCTGGCAATAAACAAAAATATTAAAATGTTCACAATCTTTGAGCTCAACATTTTCACTTTTAAAATGTTACCATACTGGGGGGGCTTCCCTGGTGGCGCAGTGGTTGAGAATCTGCCTGCCAATTCAGGGGACACGGGTTCGAGCCCTGGTCTGGGAGGATCCCACATGCCGCAGAGCAACTAGGCCCGTGAGCCACAACTACTGAGCCTGCGCATCTGGAGCCTGTGCTTCTCAACAAGAGAGGCCATGACAGTGAGAGGCCCATGCACCGCGATGAAGAGCGGACCCCTCTTGCCACAACTAGAGAAAGCCCTCGCACAGAAACGAAGACCTAACACAGCCAAAAATAAATAATTAAATAAATTTATAAAATTTTACCATACTGGAAAAAAAACACGAGAACTTAAGAATGGAACTATAAGAACGTTTGTTTCAGGATATTTTTTTGTGGTTGAAAAGGGAAAAAAATCTGATTTTCCATAAATAAATTGTATTCAAATAAATTACAGAGATATGATATTTTAGAACCGTTAAAACAGAAGTATTCCTGGGACAGATATGAAAGTTGAATGAAGAGAATGGGTTGGAAAAGAGTGTGTATAGTCTGTTTTGGTTTTTTTTAACATCTTTATTGGATTATAATTGCTTTACAATGTTTTGTTATTTTCTGCTTAAACAGAAACTAACAGGCCTTGCCTTGTTATAACCAAGTGAATAAGCTATATGTATACATATATCCCCATATCCCCTCCCTCTTGCATCTCCCTCCCTCTCACCCTCCCTATCACACCCCTCTAGGTGGTCACAAAGCACCTAGCTGATCTCCCTGTGCTACACATCTGCTTCCCACTAGCTATCTATTTTACATTTGGTAGTGTATATATGTCCATGCCATTCTCTCACTTTGTCCCATCTTACCCTACCCCCTCTCCATGTTCTCAAGTCCATTCTCTATGTCCGCATCTTTATTCCTTTCCTGCCCCTAGGTTCAGCAGAACCTTTTTTTTTTTTTTTGTAGATTCCATACATATGTGTTAGCAAACAGTATTTGTTTTTCTCTTTCTGACTTACTTCACTCTGTATGACAGACTCTAGGCTCATTCACCTCACTACAAATAGTTCAATTTTGTTTCTTTTTATGGCTGAGTAATATTTCATTGTATATATGTGCCACATCTTCTTTATTCATCTGTCGATGGATACTTAGGTCACTTCTATGTCCTGGTTATTGTAAATAATGCTGCAATGAACACTGTGGTACATGACTTCTTGAATTATGGTTTTCTCAGGGTATATGCCCAGTAGTGGGAGTGCTGGGTCATATGGTAGTTCTAGTTTTAGTTCTGTAAGGAACCTCCATACTGTTCTCCATAGTTGCTGTATCAATTTACATTCCCACCAACAGTGCAAGGGTGTTCCCTTTTCTCCACACCCTCTCCAGCATTTATTGTTTCTAGATATATATATATTTCTTTTGAGCTACCCGGGCCTCTCACTGTTGTGGCCTCTCCCATTGCGGAGCACAGGCTCCGGATGCGCAGGCCCAGCAGCCATGGCTCACGGGCCCAGTCACTCTGCGGCATGTGGGATCTTCCTGGACCGGGGCATGAACCTGTGTCCCCTGAATCGGCAGGCGGACTCTCAACCACTGTGCCACCAGGGAAGCCCTGTTTCTAGATATTTTGATGATGGTCATTCTGACTGGTGTGAGGTGATACCTAATTGTAGTTTTGATTTGCATTTTTCTAATTATTAGTGATGTTGAGCATCCTTTCATGTGTTTGTTGGCAATCTGTATATCTTCTTTGGAGAAAATGTCTATTTAGGTCTTTTGCCCATTTCTGTTTTTTTTGATATTGAGCGTCATGAGCTGCTTGTATGTTTTGGAGGTTAATCCTTTGTCAGTTTCTTCATTTGCAAATATTTTCTCCCATTCTGAGGGTTGTCTTTTCATCTTATTTATGGTTTCCTTTGCTGCACAAAAGCTTTTAAGTTTCATTAGGTCCCATTTTTTTATTTTTGTTTTTATTTCCATTTCTCTAGGAGGTGGGTCAAAAAGGATCTTGTTATGATTTATATCATAGAGCATTCTGCCTATATTTTCCTCCAAGAGTTTTTAGAGTGTGGCCTTACTAGTCTGTTGATATCATGATACATGTTACAATTTTGTCAGAAAAAGAAGAGATAAAGAAAATACCCAGATATGATTTTTCCTGTGTGTTTAAGTTTAGAAGCACAAGAAGGATAGCCACGACAGGGATACTGTTGGCCATATCCATGTGTGTGTTGGGTGGAAGCCCAGATGAAAAGGGGAGTTTGAGCCACTGTCACCTTTTTCTTTGTGAATATTTATAACATTAAGAAGACTTGTCACAACACCATGCTTTTCATTTTTAATTTTAAATAAGACAAAATAAATAAAAATGTCATATAAGAGAAAAAAAATAAATCTAAGAACTTCCTAAATTTCCACATCTGACCAGGAGATAATTACGTGGTATTTGAATCCAAGTCTGTATGTTTCCAAAGCCATCTTAGGTGTTTTACCCACACTTCCTCTGGCCTCGTGAAACACACATTTCAAGGGAACCAGTAGAGTCAGTATTTTGCTGGACAGCATACCTGGTTCCTTTAGAAACCACATCTCATGGGAAGCTATTTGTTTCATGGGGGATTCAAGGTGCTTGTTGGTAAGAAAACAAGCAGAACACATTCAGCCTGGTGCTGGAGTCTTTCTGCAACATTTAGCCACAATGAGCCACAACCAGTGGCACCCGAGATTGTTGGAATAACACCATGGCACCACCTGGAGCAGGTATAGAAAATCATTACCCAGCACTGAGAAGATAAGAGGAAGAGGCCGTACTTGTTGTCACTTTGATTCCTTTTTCAGGGCCAGGGTTTCCTCCTGGGCAAGCAAAAAAATCAAGAGTTTGTGAGGAAGCACAGCAGGTAGAGCTATAAGCTCAGGTAAGCGCAATATGTAAATTGTATCTAACCACACACCCGTCAGCCTTCCATGTATGGGGCTTAAAAGAAATGATAACTGGGGAAGTCTTGTTTATTCAGAGGTTTGTTTTTTATGCAAATGCTATCCTGTAGGGAAAGAGGAGTCTGTGCGGAATTCATAAGCAGCCTCAGAAGTGGATGAGAAAAGCAATAAGCCTCTGTGAAAAGTCCTGCATCGTAACATATCCCCAGGGACCTCATCTTATGAGCATTACTATGCAATGTGGATTAAATCCGCTGCACAGAGCAGCTGCCTGATGCTTTGCAGCTTATTACCATCATCCCTGAAGGCTGAGGTTTTCTACATCAGAGACCTGGCATCAAGGGATCGAACTAAGGGAACCACAGGACTTACTGATCTCGGTGCCAAAGGAGCTTGGCATGCCCTTTGGCTGAAGGGTGAATGTTAGAGCACAGAGGTATGTCTTGGTCTAAATTCCGATTGCATCAATTTGAGCAGTTCAGAGAAGACACGGGGTGAGAAGACACAAAGAAGGGCAGTGGTCACAGAAATGATTTTAAAATCATGGTAACTAAAGATCAAAGCATTAAAACAAGAGCAGCAGGAATCTGTAATGAAGTGTTCATGGAGCCAGAGTCAAAAAAATTCAGGCAGGTCCATGCAATCCATTGTGGAAACGGATGTACTGTGAATTCAGAGTAAGCAAATGAAAGGAGCAAAATGAATCCATCAGGACCGAAGGCCCTCCAGTCCAAATCTGAAATGCAAGGGGAGAGAATTTCAGATTCTCTGTTCCTTAAATCAAGCCAATTCATTTCCCCTTGAATCATCATTCTATAATCCACGTAGATATGGGATCAAAAGGGGCTCATGAAAGGAACAAAGTCCTATCACATAAAAACAAGCGTTTGCAGTTTTCTTTCTCCAAGTATAATCCAGAAATGGTTCTTGTTGTTAGTCGGGAAATGAAATCATTGCAGAATGAGAAAGCACAGAGAAATAGCAAACCCAGCTAAATTTCTGGCACACTTAATTGTAATTAAAAAAATATCTTTGCTCTTGTCTTTAGGATGAAGATCTAAATGTCAACAAACAAGTGCTATTGTCAGGAACTGAGTAATTAAGCAACTTTTCAGCCAAAGCTAAATATCCTCTGTATCCATAGCCCTGTGTGATTAAAGACGATTCTCATAAAGAAGTTTTTCTTCCCTTAAATAATTCCTGCCCTCAAAAGTCTATCACATCCACACCTCTCCTTTCATGTCTTTTCCCCAACATTTCTTTTCTTTTTTTTTTCCCTACTGAATTCTACACTTTATTTTTTTAATTTTTTTTATTTTTTTATTAGTTTCTGCTTTATAACAAAGTGAATCAGTCATATATATACATCTGTTCCCACATCCCTTCCCTCTTGCATCTCCCTCCCTCCCACCCTACCCATCCCACCCCTCCAGGCGGTCACAAAGCACCGAGCTGATCTCCCTGTGCTCTGTGGCTGCTTCCCACTATCTATCTACCTTACGTTTGGTAGTGTATATATGTCCATGCCTCTCTTTCGCTTTGTCACAGCTGACCCTTCCCTCTCCCCATATCCTCAAGTCCATTCTCAAGTAGGTCTGTGTCTTTATTCCTGTTTTACCCCTAGGTTCTTCATGACATTTTTTTTTTTAATTCCATATATATGTGTTAGCATACGGTATTTGTCTTTCTCTTTCTGACTTACTTCACTCTGTATGACAGACTCTAGGTCTATCCACCTCATTACAAATAGCTCAGTTTCATTTCTTTTTATGGCTGAGTAATATTCCATTGTATATATGTGCCACATCTTCTTTATCCATTCATCCGATGATGGACACTTAGGTTGTTTCCAGCTCCGGGCTATTGTGAATAGAGCTGCAATGAACATTTTGGTACATGTCTCTTTTTGAATTATGGTTTTCTCAGGGTATATGCCTAGTAGTGGGATTGCTGGGTCATATGGTAGTTCTATTTTTAGTTTTTTAAGGAACCTCCATACTGTTCTCCATAGTGGCTGTACCAATACACATTCCCACCAGCAGTGCAAGAGTGTCCCCTTTTCTCCACACCCTCTCCAGCACTTATTGTTTCTAGATTTCTTGATGATGGCCATTCTGACTGGTGTGAGATGATATCTCGTTGTAGTTTTGATTTGCATTTCTCTAATGATTAATGATGTTGAGCATTCTTTCATGTGTTTGTTGGCAGTCTGTATATCTTCTTTGGAGAAATGCCTATTTAAGTCTTCTGCCCATTTTTGGATTGGCTTGTTGGTTTTTTTGCTATTGAGCTGCATGAGCTGTTTATAAATTTTGGAGATTAATCCTTTGTCAGTTGCTTCATTTGCAAATATTTTCTCCCATTCTGAGGGTTGTCTTTGGTCTTCTTTATGGTGTCTTTTGCTGTGCAAAAGCTTTGAAGTTTCATTAGGTCCCATTTGTTTATCTTTGTTTTTATTTCCATTTCTCTAGGAGGTGGGTCCAAAAGGATCTTGCTGTGATTTATGTCATAGAGTGTTCTACCTATGTTTTCCTCTAAGAGTTTGATAGTTTCTGGCCTTACATTTAGATCTTTAATCCATTTTGAGCTTATTTTTGTGTAGGGTGTTAGGGAATGATCTAATCTCAAACTTTTACATGTCTCTGTCCAGTTTTCCCACCACCACTTATTGAAGAGGCTGTCCTTTCTCCACTGTACATTCCTGCCTCCTTTATCAAAGATAAGTTGGCCATATGTGCGTGGGTTTATCTCTGGGCTTTCTATCCTGATCCACTGATCTATCTTTCTGTTTTTATGCCAGTACCACACTGTCTTAATTACTGTAGCTTTGTATTATAGTCTGAAGCCAGGGAGCCTGATTCCTCCAGCTCCGTTTTTCGTTCTCAAGATTGCTTTGACTATTTGGGGTCTTTTGTTTTTCCAAACAAATTTTGAAATTTTTTGTTCTAGTTCTGTGAAAAATGCCATTGGTAGTTTGATAGGGATTGCATTGAATCTGTAGATTGCTTTGGGTAGTAGAGTCATTTTCACAATATTGATTCTTCCAATCCAGGAGCATGGTATATCTCTCCATCTATTTGTATCACTTTAATTTCTTTCATCAGTGTCTAATAATTTTCTGCATACAGGTCTTTTGTCTCCTTAGGTAGGTTTATTCCTAGATATTTTATTCTTTTTGTTGCAGTGGTAATTGGGCGTGTTTTCTTGATTTATTTTCAGATTTTTCATCATTAGTGTACAGGAATGCCAGAGATTTCTGTGCATTAATTTTGTATCCTGCTACTTTACCAAATTCATTGATTAGCTCTAGTAGTTTTTCGGTAGCATCTTTAGGATTCTCTATGTATAGTATCATGTCATCTGCAAACAGTGACAGCTTTCCTTCTTCTTTTCCAATTTGGATTCCTTTTATTTCCTTTTCTTCTCTGATTGCTGTGTCTAAATCTTCCAAAACTAGGTTAAATAAGAGTGGTGAGAGTGGGCAGCCTTGTCTTGTTCCTGATCTTAGTGGAAATGGTTTCAGTTTTTCACCATTGAGGACAATGTTGGCTGTGGGTTTGTCATATATTGCCTTTATTATGTTGAGGAAAGTTCCCTCTATGCCTACTTTCTGCAGAGTTTTTATCATAAATGGGTGTTGAATTTTGTCGAAAGCCTTCTCTGCATCTATTGAGATGATCATATGGTTTTTCTCCTTCAACTTGTTAATATGGTGTATCACATTGATTGATTTGCGTATATTGAAGAATCCTTGCATTCCTGGAATAAACCCCACTTGATCATGGTGTATGATCCTTTTAATGTGCTGTTGGATTCTGTTTGCTAGTATTTTGTTGAGGATACTTGCATCTATGTTCATCAGTGATATTGGCCTGTAGTTTTCTTTCTTTGTGACATCCTTGCCTGGTTTTGGTGTCAAGGTGATGGTGGCCTCGTAGAATGAGTTTGGGAGTGTTCCTTCCTCTGATATTGTTTGGAAGACTTTGAGAAGGATGGGTGTTAGCTCTTCTCTAAATGTTTGATAGAATTCGCCTGTGAAGCCATCTGGTCCTGGGCTTTTGTTTGTTGGAAGATTTTTAATCACAGTTTCAATTTCAGTGCTTGTGATTGCTCTATTCATATTTTCTATTTCTTCCTGAGTCAGTCTTGGCAGGTTGTGCATTTCTAAGAATTTGTCCATTTCTTCCAGGTTGTCCATTTTATTGGCATAGAGTTGCTTATAGTAATCTCTCATGATCTTTTGTATTTCTGCAGTGTCAGTTGTTACTTCTCCTTTTTCATTTCTAATTCTATTGATTTGAGTCTTCTTCCTTCTTTTCTTGATGAGTCTGGCTAATGGTTTGTCAATTTTGTTTATCTTCTCAAAGAACCAGCTTTTAGTTTGGTTGATCTTTGCTATCGTTTCCTTCCTTTCTTTTTCATTTATTTCTGAACTGATCTTTATGATTTCTTTCCTTCTGCTAGCTTTGGGGTTTTTTTGTTCTTCTTTCTCTAATTGCTTTAGGTGCAGGGTCTGGTTGTTTACTCGAAATGTTTCCTGTTTCTTAAGGTGGGATTGTATTGCTATAAACTTCCCTCTTAGAACTGCTTTTGCTGCATCCCATAGGTTTTGGGTCGTCGTGTCTCCATTGTCATTTGTTTCTAGGTATTTTTTAATTTCCTCTTTGATTTCTTCGGTGATCACTTCGTTATTGAGTAGTGTATTGTTTAGCCTCCATGTGTTTTTATTTTTTACAGATCTTTTCCTGTAATTGATGTCTAGTCTCATAGCATTGTGGTCGGAAAAGATACTTGATACAATTTCAATTTTCTTAAATTTACCGAGGCTTGATTTGTGACCCAAGATATGATCTATCCTGGAGAATGTTCCATGAGCACTTGAGAAAAATGTGTATTCTGTTGTTTTTCGATGGAATGTCCTATAAATATCAACTAAGTCCATCTTGTTTAATGTATCATTTAAAGCTTGTGTTTCCTTATTTATTTTCATTTTGGATGATCTGTCCATTGTTGAAAGTGGGGTGTTAAAGTCCCCTACTATGATTGTGTTACTGTCGATTTCCCCTTTTATGGCTGTTAGTATTTGCCTTATGTATTGTGGTGCTCCTATGTTGGGTGCATAAATATTTACAATTGTTATATCTTCTTCTTGGATCGATCCCTTTATCGTTATGTAGTGTCCTTCTTTGTCTCTTCTAATAGTCTTTATTTTAAAGTCGATTTTGTCTGATATAAGAATTGCTACTCCAGCTTTCTTTTGATTTCCATTTGCATGGAATATCTTTTTCCATCCCCTTACTTTCAATCTGTATGTGTCTCTAGGTCTGAAGTGGGTCTCTTGTAGACAGCATATATATGGGTCTTGTTTTTGTATCCATTCAGCCACTCTGTGTCTTTTGGTGGCAGCATTTAGTCCATTTACATTTAAGGTTATTATTGATATGTATGTTCCTATTCCCATTTCCTTAACTGCTTTGTGTTCGTTACTGTAGGTATATTCCTTCTGTTGTGTTTCTTGCCTAGAGAAGTTCCTTTAGCATTTGTTGTAAAGCTGGTTTGGTGGTGCTGAACTCTCTCAGCTTTTGCTTGTCTCTAAAGGTTTTAATTTCTCCATCAAATCTGAATGAGATCCTTGCTGGGTAGAATAATCTTGGTTGCAGATTATTCTCCTTCATCACTTTAAGTATGTCCTGCCACTCCCTTCTGGCTTGTAGAGTTTCTGCTGAGAGATCAGCTGTTAACCTGATGGGGATTCCCTTGTGTGTTATTTGTTGTTTTTCCCTTGCTGCTTTTAATATGATTTCTTTGTGTTTAATTTTTGACAGTTTGATTAATATGTGTCTTGGCGTATTTCTCCTTGGATTTATTCTGTATGGGACTCTCTGTGCCTCCTGGACTTGATTAACTATTTCCTTTCCCATATTCGGGAAGTTTTCAACTATAATCTCTTCAAATATTTTCTCAGTCCCTTTCTTTTTCTCTTCTTCTTCTGGAACCCCTATAATTCGAATGTTGGTGCGTTTAATGTTGTCCCAGAGGTCTCTGAGACTGTCCTCTGTTCTTTTCATTCTTTTTTCTTTATTTTGCTCTGCATCAGTTATTTCCACTATTTTATCTTCCACCTCACTTATCCGTTCTTCTGCCTCAGTTATTCTGCTATTGATCCCATCTAGAGTATTTTTCATTTCATTTATTGTGTTTTTAATCGATGCTTGATTCATCTTTAGTTCTTCTAGGTCCTTGTTAACTGTTTCTTGCATGTTGTCTATTCTATTTCCAAGATTATGGATCTTGGGAATAGAATCTTGGATCAGCTTTACTATCATTATTCTGAATTCTTTTTCAGGTAGACTGCCTATTACCTCTTCATTTGTTAGGTCTGGTAGGTGTTTATCTTGATCCTTCACCTGCTGTGTGTTTTTCTGTCTTCTCATTTTGCTTATGTTACTGTGTTTGGGGTCTCCTTTTTGCAGGCTGCAGATTCGTAGTTCCCGTTGTTTTTGGCGTCTGTCCCCAGTGGCTAAGGTTGTTTCAGTAGGTTGTGTAGGCTTCCTGGTGGGGGGGACTAATGCCTGTGTTCTGGTGGTTGAGGCGCGATCTTGTCTTTCTGGTGGACAGGTCCACGTCTGGTGGTGTGTTTTGGGGTGCCTATGGCCTTATTATGTTTTTAGGTAGCCTCTCTGCTAATGGGTGGGGTTGTGTTCCTGCCTTGCTAGTTGCTTGGCATAGAGTGACCAGCACTGTAGCTTGCTGGTCGTTGACTGAAGCTGGGTGCTGGTGTTGAGATGGAGATCTTTGGGAGATTTTCGCTGCTTGATATTATGTGGAGCTGGGAGGTCTCTTGTGGACCCGTGTCCTGAAGTTGGCTCTCCCACTTCAGAGGCACAGCACTGACTCCTGGCTGCAGCACCAAGAGCTTTTCCTTTCATCCACCCGGCTCAGAATAACAGGGAGAAAAAGTAGAAAGAAAGAATTAGTAGAAGAAAGAAAGAGAGAGGGAAAGAAAGGAAGAAGGGAAGAAAGGAAGGAAGGACGGAAGAAAGAAAGGAGGGAGGGAGGGAGGAAGGATGGAAAGAAAGAAGGAAAGAAAGGAGGGAGGGAGGGAGGGAGGAATGAAAGCAAAAGGAAGAGTGAATGGAAGAAGGGAGGGAGGGAGGGAGGAAGGAAAGAAAGAAAGAAAGACAGGAGGGAGGGAGGGAGAAAGGAAAGAAAAAGAAAGTGGAAAGAAGAAGGGTGGGAGGGAGGGAGGGAGGAAAGAAAAGGAAAGAAGTAAAGGAGGAGCGGAGGGAGGGAGTGAGGAAGGGAAGGTAGGAAAAAAAGAAAGAGCAGGTAAAGTAAAATAGAATAAAGTATGAAATATAGTAGCGTTATTAAAATTAAAAAGTAATTATTGAAAAAAAAATGGACTGATAGAACCCTGGGACATATGGTGGAATCAAAGCTATACAGAAAGAATCTTATACAGAAGATTACACATACACATTCACAAAAAGAGAGCAGGGGGGAAAATCAAAAATGTTGCTCTCCAAGTCCACCTCCTCAATTTGGGATAATTCGTTGTAAAAAGAGGAAAAGGGCGAGAAGTCTGAAATCTTGCTCTCTAAGTCCACCTCCTTAATTTGGGATAGTTCGTTGTAAAAAGAGGAAAAGGGGGGAAAGTCTTAAATCTTGTCCTCAAAGTCCACTTCCTCAATTTTGGATGATTCGCTGTCCATTCATGCACTCCACAGACGCAGGACACATCAAATGGACCGTGGAGCTTTAATCCGCTGCCTCCGAGGCTGCACAGAGACATTTCCCTGTCTCTGCTCTCACAGCTCCCGGGTCTCAGCCTTGTACCTGGCCCCGCCTCTGCGCGTAGGTCGCCGGAGGGCTTCCGTTCTTCGCTCAGACAGGACGGGTTTAAAGGAGCCGCTGATTCGGGGGCTCTGGCTCACTCAGGCAGAGGGGAGGGAGGGGCGCGCAGTGTGGGGCGGGCCTGCGGCGGCAGAGGCCGGCGTGACATTGCAGCAGCCCGTGGCGCTCCGTGTGCTTTCCCGGGAAAGCCGTCCCCGGGTCCCGGGACCCCGGCAGTGGCGGGGTGCACAGGCCCCCCGGAAGGCGGGGCGGACAGTGACCCGCGCTCGCACACCGGCCCCGCGGCGGTGGCGGCGGCGGCGGCGGAGGCGGAGGCGGTAGCGGCGGCAGCGGCAGCAGCAGCCCCAGTGTCCCACGCCCGTCTCCGGCGTCCGCGCCTTATCCGCGGCTCGCGCCTGTCTCCGGCGCTTCCCCAAGCAGCCCTCTTAATGCCCTCTCCTCGCGCACCAGGAAACAAAAGGGAAAAAAGTCTCTTGCCTCTTCGGCAGCTCCAGACCCTTTCCCCGGACTCCCTCCGGGCTAGCCGTGGTGCACTAACCCCTTCAGGCTCTCTTCCTGCCGCCAGCCCCAGTCCTCTCCCTGAGCTCCGACTGAAAGCCAATACCCGAGCCTCAGCTCCCAGCCCCGCCCGCCCCGGCGGCCGAGCAGACAAGCCTCTCGGGCTGGTGTGTGCCTGAGGGCACCGGTCCTCTGTGCAGGAATCTCTCCGCTTTGCCCTCCGCACCCCTGTTGCTGTGCTCTCCTCCGCTACTCCGAAGCTTTCCCCCTCTGCCACCTGCAGTCTCCGCCCGCGAAGGGGCTTGTAGTGTGTAGAAACCTTCCCTCCTTCACGGCTCCCTCCCACTGGTGCAGGTCCCGTCCCTATCTTATTGTCTCTGTTTATTCTTTTTTTCTTTTGCCCTACCCAGGTATGTGGGGAGTTTCTTGCCTTTTGGGGGGTCTGAGGTCTTCTGTCAGCGTTCAGTAGGTGTTCTGTAGGAGTTGTTCCACGTGTAGATGAATTTCTGATGTATCTGTGGGGAGGAAGGTGATCTCCGCGTCTTACTCTTCCGCCATCTTCCTCCGGGCCTTCCCCAACATTTCTAATAGAGGGACTAGGCAGTACGTATGCATTATTTTATTTTACTTTAATTTACCTTATTTTACTTTTTAATCTAATTTTATTGTTTTATTTTGTGTGTGTGTGAAGGCATAGATGTGTCCTAAATCACACAAAAGAATAATGGAGACAATAAAGATAGAAACAAGATTTGAGTCCTAATTTAATGCTTTTCTAACTAGTTCGCAGTAAATTCTGTCCAATTCCTCATCCTCTCTCCATCTGAAGCTCCTAACAGATTATTTCTGGAGTGTCCAGATTTGTGGTGTTTGATGTTTAAATAGGCAACAAATGGCAAAGAAGGCTCACAGTCTCATTCACACAAGGCAGAAAAGAAACCATCCCGTGAAGACCCACTCGTGAACTGGAGTTTGGGCAGTGAAAGGAAATCCATCCTAGAAGAGATTTCCTCTTGAACATATTCATCTGGTGGCTGACAGAGAGAATGGGAAGGAAGCTGCTTCTAAGAATGGCCAAGGGGCAAAACCAGGCAAAGAGGCTCAAAGTGTTCCCAGGATAGCAGGTCACACAAAACTCCCTACCGGTCCTCTCTGCCTGTGTTGCAACACAATCAGTGGGATTATCTGTGAATTCAAAGAACACCCTCTCCATCCTCGGGGGTTCAGGCCTGCCCACTGTCAAGTCTAAGAACACTGCGGGTGCCCTTCAAGCTGGCTGCCTTCAGTGCAGAAATGCAAACAGAAAGGCTAATAGGCCCAGGGACAGAGCACAGAACATTTCTGCAGACACCAGCCAGACAGCTGACATTTGTTTCTAAAGTTCTCTTCATCTTAGGGTCAAAACTCCTCGGGAGGAAATGAAAAAAAAAAAAAAAAAAAAAAAACTTCTGTCAAACAGTTGCCTTTGTCTACAGAAATGGATCCTAACATTTTGAAGCACGAACATTTTTTTTTAAATAAAAATGTTGTGATTTTTTCCATGACAGTAGTTATATTCAACTATTGGTTAATAGAGAGCATTGATAGTGACCAAGTAACTACATAAATCCAATAACATATTAAAATAAATTGTTATGAAATTAATCACAAGAACCTCTGTATACTATTGATAAATTGTGCAATGTTTGTGTGAGATAGCATACTTATTTAGACTACAGAGAAAGTTCTATTTTTAATTGAAAAGAATTTTTGAAAAGCACATATGGTGGGAAAAAATTTTGAACTTTTCATTGTTATCTTTGTTTTCCAGCAGCCTTAACCCCTAGACCATGTTTGCACACACACTGGTCATGATGTTGGGGGAGGCATTGGCAGGAGAAAACCTAGAATTCAGACATAGCTGTCAAGATTCTGGGTTCTAGTTTTATTGGCTTAACTTTTCACTAAGGGAATATTTAAGTGTTTACAAAAGCAGAGCAAACCAAAGTTATACTCGGGTAGACATCATACAGCTTCAACAACTAGATACAAATGACAATCTTATGTCATATTTTTTCTGACACTTTTTTCTCATGATTTTTTTAACATCTACTCCAATAGTATAATTGTTTTACATTGTTGTGATAGTTTCTGCTGTATAACAAAGTGAATCAGCCATACATATACATATATCCCTTTATCTCCTCCCTCTTGCATATCACTCCCACATTCCATATCCCACCCTTCTAGGTGGGTGGTCAAAAAGCACCGAGCTGATGTCCCTGTGCTATGCAACTGCTTCCCACTAGCTATTTTACATTTGGTAGTGTATATATGTCCATGCCACTCTCACTTTGTCACAGCTTACCTTTCCCCCTCCCAATGTCCTTAAGTCCATTCCCTATGTCTGTCTTTATTCCTGTCCTGACCCTAGGTTCTTCAGAACCTTCTTTTTTGCCAGATTCCATATACGTGTTAGTGTACCATATTTATATTTCCCTTTCTGACTTATTTCACTCTGTATGACAGACTCTAGGTCCATCCACCTCACTACAGGTAATTAAATTTCATTTCTTTTTATGGCCAAGAAATATTCCATTATATATATATGCCACATCTTCTTTATCCATTCATCTGTTGATGGACACTCAGGTTGCTTCCATGTCCTGGCTATTGTAAATAATGCTGCAATAAATAATGTGGTGCATGTGTCTTTTTGAATTATGGTTGTCTCAAGGTATAAGCCTAGTAGTGGGATTGCTGGGTCATATGGTAGTTCTATTTTTGGTTTCTTAAAGAACCTCCATACTGTTCTCCACAGTGGCTGAATCAACTTACATTCCCACCAACAGTGCAAGAGTGTTCCCTTTTCTCCACACCCTCACCAGCATTTATTGTTTCTAGATTTTTTGATGATAGCCATTCTGACTGGTGTGAGATGATATCTTATTGTAGTTTTGATTTGCATTTCTCTAAGGATTAATGATGTTGAGCATTCTTTCATGTGTTTGTTGGAAGTCTGTATATCTTCTTTGGTGAAATGTCTATTTAGGTCTTCTGCCCATTTTTGGAATGGGTTGTTTGTGTTTTTGCTATTGAGCTGCAAGTGCTGTTTATAAATTTTGGAGATTAATCCTTTGTCAGTTGCTTCATTTGCAAATATTTTCTCCCATTCTGAGGGTTGGCTTTTGGTCTTGTTTATGGTTTTCTTTGCTGTGCAAAAGCTTTGAAGTTTCATTAGGTCCCATTTGTTTATTTTTGTTTTTATTTCCCTTTCTCTAGGAGGTGGGTCCTAAAGGATCTTGCTGTGATTTATGTCATAGAGTGTTCTGCCTATGTTTTCCTCTAAGAGTTTGAGAGTTTCTGGCCTTACATTTAGGTCTTTAATCCATTTTGAGCTTATTTTTGTGTATGGTGTTAGGGAGTGATCTAATCTCATACTTTTAAATGTCCCTGTTCAGTTTTCCCAGCACCACTTATTGAAGAGGCTGTCCTTTCTCCACTGTACAATCCTCCCTCCTTTATCAAAGATAAGGTGACCATATGTGTGTGGGTTTATCTCTGGGCTTTCTATTCTGTTCCATTGATCTATGTTTCTGTTTTTGTGCCAGTACCACACTTTCTTGATTACTGTAGCTTTGTAGTATAGTCTGAAGTCAGGGAGCCTAATTCCTCCAGCTCCTTTTTTCATTCTCAAGATTGCTTTGGCTATTAGGGGTCTTTTGTTTTTCCAAACAAATTTTGAAATTTTTTGTTCTAGTTCTGTGAAAAATGCCATTGGTAGTTTGATAGGGATTGCATTGAATCTGTAGATTGCTTTGGGTAGTAGAGTCATTTTCACAATATTGATTCTTCCAATCCAGGAACATGGTATATCTCTCCATCTGTTTGTATCTATTTAATTTCTTTCATCAGTGTCTTATAATTTTCTGCATGCAGGTCTTTTGTCTCCTTAGGTAGGTTTATTCCTAGATATTTTATTCTTTTTGTTGCAGTGGTAATTGGGCGTGTTTTCTTGATTTCACTTTCAGATTTTTTATCATTAGTGTACAGGAATGCCAGAGATTTCTGTGCATTAATTTTGTATCCTGCTACTTTACCTAATTGATTAATTAGCTCTAGTAGTTTTCTGGTAGCATCTTTAGGATTCTTTATGTATAGTATCATGTCATCTGCAAACTGTGACAGCTTTACTTCTTCTTTTCCAATTTGGATTCCTTTTATTTCCTTTTCTTCTCTGATTGCTGTGGCTAAAACTTCCAAAACTAGGTTAAATAAGAGTGGTGAGAGTGGGCAGCCTTGTCTTGTTCCTGATCTTAGTGGAAATGGTTTTAGTTTTTCACCATTGAGGACAATGTTGGCTGTGGGTTTGTCATATATGGCCTTTATTATGTTGAGGAAAGTTCCCTCTATGCCTACTTTCTGCAGAGTTTTTATCATAAATGGGTGTTGAATTTTGTCAAAAGCTTTCTCTGCATCTATTGAGATGATCATATGGTTTTACTCCTTCAATTTGTTAATATGGTGTATCACGTTGATTGATTTGCATATATTGAAGAATCCTTGCATTCCTGGAATAAACCCCACTTGATCATGGTGTATGATCCTTTTAATGTGCTGTTGGATTCTGTTTGCTAGTATTTTGTTGAGGATTTTTGCATCTATGTTCATCAGTGATATTGGCCTGTAGTTTTCTTTCTTTGTGACATCCTTGCCTGGTTTTGGTATCAAGGTGATGGTGGCCTCGTAGAATGAGTTTGGGAGTGCTCCTCCCTCTGCTATATTTTGGAAGAGTCTTAGAAGGATAGGTGTTAACTCTTCTCTAAATGTTTGATAGAATTCGCCTGTGAAGCCATCTGGTCCTGGGCTTTTGTTTGTTGGAAGATTTTTAATGACAGTTGTAATGTCAGTGCTTGTGATTGGTCTGTTTATATTTTCTATTTCTTCCTGGTTCTGGCTCAGAAGGTTGTGCTTTTCTATGAATTTGTCCATTTCTTCCATGTTGTCCATTTTATTGGCATATAGTTGCTTGTAGTAATCTCTCATGATCGTTTGTATTTCTCCAGTGTAAGTTGTTAGTATTCCTTTTTCATTTCTAATTCTATTGATATGTGTCTTCTCCCTTTTTTTCTTAATGCCTCTGGCTAATGAATTATCAATTTTGTTTATCTTCTCAAAGTACCAGCTTTTAGTTTTATTGATCTTTGGTCTTGTTTTTTTTCATTTCTTTTTCCTTTTTTTTTCTGATCTGATCTTTATGACTTCTTTCCTTGTTCTAACGTTGGGGATTTTTGTTCTTTTATTCTATTTGCTTTATGTGTAAGGTTAGGTCGTTTTTTGGAGATGTTTCCTGTTTCTTGAGGTAGGATTGTATTGCTATCAACTTCCCTCTTAGAACTGCTTTTGCTGCATCCCATAGGTTTTGGGTCATCGTGTTTTCTTTGTCATTTGTTTCTAGGTATTTTTTTTTCCTCTTTGATTTCTTCAATGATCTCTTGGTTATCTAGTAACCTATTGTTTAGCCTCCATGTGTTTGTATTTTTTACAGATTTTTTCGTGTAATTGATATCTAGTCTCATAGCATTGTGGTCAGAAAAGATACTTGATATGATTTTACTTTTCTTAAATTTACCAACGCTTGATTTGTGACCCAGAATATGATCCATCCTGGAGAATGTTCCATGAGCACTTTGAGAAGAAAGTGTACTCTGTTGTTTTTGGATGGAATGTCCTATAAATATCAATTAAGTCAGTATTGTTTAATGTGTCCTTTAAATCTTGTGCTTCCTTATTAATTTTCATTTTGGTTGACCTGTCCATTGGTGAAAGTGGGATGTTAAAGTACCCCACTATTATTGTGTTACTGTTGATTTTCTCTTTTTTGGCTGTTAGCATTTGGCTTATGTATTGTGGTGCTCTTATGTTGGGTACATAAATATTTACAATTTTTATATCTTCTTGGATTTATCCCTTGATCAATATGTACTGTCCTTCATGTCTCTTGTAATAGTCTTTAGTTTAAAGTCTATTTTTTCTGATATGACAATTGCTACTCTAGCTTTCTTTTGACATCCTTGTGCATGGAATATCTTTTTCCATCCCCTCTCTTTCAGTCAGTATGTGTTCCTAGGTCTGAAGTGGGTCTCCTGTAGATAGCATATATATGGGTCTTGTTTTTGTATCCATTCAGCCAGTCTGTGTCTTTTGGCTGGAGCATTTAATCCATTTACATGTAAGGTAATTATTGATATGTGTGTTCCTATTACCATTTTCTTAATTGTTTTGGCTTTGTTATTTTAGGTGTTTTCCTTCTCTTGTGTTTCCCACCTAGAGAAGTTTCTTTAGCATTTGGTGTAAAGCTGGTTTGTTGGTGCTGAGTTGTCTTAGCTTTTGCTTGTCTGTAAAGAATTTAATTTCTCTCTCAAATCTGAATGAGTTCCTTGCTGGGTAGAGTAATCTTGGTTGTAGTTTTTTCCCTTTCATCACTTTAAATATGTCCTGTCACTCCCTTCTGGCTTGCAGAGTTTCTGCTGAAAGATCTGCTGTTAACCTTATGGGGATTCCCTTGCATGTTATTTTTTGCTTTTCCCTTGATGCTTTCAATATCTTTTCTTTGTATTTAATTTTTGATAGTTTGATTAATATTTGACTTGACATGTTTCTCTTTGGATTTATCCTGTATGGGACTCTCTGTGCTTCCTGGACTTGATTGACTATTTCCTTTCCCATATTAGGGAAGTTTTCATTTATAATGTCTTCAAATATTCTCTCAGTCCTTTTCTTTTTCTCCTCTTCTTCTGGGACCCCTACAATTCGAATGTTGGTGTGTTTAAAGTTTTCCCAGAGGTTGCTGAGACTGTCCTCAATTTTTCTCATTCTTTTTTCTTTATTCTGTTCTGAAGTATTTATTTCTGCAATTTTATCTTCTAGGTCACTTATCCGTTCTTCTGCCTCTGTTATTCTGTTATTCATTCCTTCTAAAGAATTTTTTATTTCATTTATTTTGTTATTCATCATTGTTTGTTTGCTCTTTAGTTCTTCTAGGTCCTTATTAAAAGTTTTTTGTATTTTCTCCATTCTATTTCCAAGATCATCTTTCCTATCATTACTCTGAATTATTTTTCATTTAGACTGCTTATTTCCTCTTCACTTGTTTGGTCTGGTGCGTTTTTACCTTGCTCATTCATCTGCTGCGTATTTCTCTGTCTTCTCATTTTGCTTATCTTACTGTGTTTGGGGTCTCCTTTTCACAAGCTGCAGGTTCATAGTTCCCTTACCTAGTGGGTAAGGATGGTTCAGTGGGTTGTGTAGGCTTCCTGGTGGAGGGGACTGGTGCCTGTGTGCTGGTGGATGTGGCTGTATCTTTTCTTTCTGGTGGGCAGGACTGTGTCCAGTGGTGTGCTTTGGAGTGTCTGTGAATTTATTGTGATTTTAGCTAGCCTCTCTTTCAATGGGTGGTGTTGTGTTCCTGTCTTGCTTGTTGTTTGGCATCGGATGTATAGCACTGTACCTTGCTGGTCATTGAATGGAGCTGGGTCTTAGCCTTGAGATGGATATCTCTGGGGGAACTATCACTGATTTGTATTTACAGGGGTCTGGGAGGTCTCTGGTCGTTCTAGAGTCCAGAACTCAGCTCTCGCTCCTCAGAGGCTCAGGCCTAAGAGCTGGCCATAGCACCAGGACTCTATGAACCACATGGCTCAGAAGAAAATGGAGAAAATAAAAAAGAAAGAAAAAAATAATAAAGTTATTAAAACGAAAAAAAAATTTAATTATTAAAATAAAAAAGGAATTAAAAAAGAAGAAAAGAAAAAGTAAAGAACAACCAAACCAATAAACAAATCCACCAGTGATAACTAATGCTAAAAACTAAACTAAGATAAACATAACAATCAGAAATTGGTCAGTTGCATACAGCAAACCCCGAGTCTACAGTTGCTCCCAAAGTCTACGGCCTCAATTTTGGGTCATTCATTGTCTATTTATGTATTCCACAGATGCAGGGTACCTCAAGTTGATTGTGGATATTTAATCTGCCGCTCCTGAGGCTGCACAGAAAAATTTCCCTTTCTGTTCTTTGTTTGCACAGCTCCTGGATTTCAGCTTTGGATTTGGCCATGCCTCTGCATGCAGGTGGCCCTCTGGCATCTGTGTTTCACCCAGACATGACCAGGTTAAGGTAGCAGCTGATTAGGGAGTTGTGGCTCACTAAGGCGTGGGGAGGGAGGGGTTACAGAATGGTGGGGGCGAGCCTGCAGTGGCAGAGGCCCGTGTGACATTGCAACAGCCTGAGGCATGCCATGTGTTCTCCCACGGAAGTTGTTCCTTTATCACGGGACCCTGGCAATGGTGGGCTGCACAGGTTCTCAGGAAGGGGAGATGTGTATAGTGACCTGTGCTTGCACACAGGATTCTTGGTGGCTGCAGTAGCAGTCTTAGAGTTTCATGCCCATCTCTGGGGTGCATGCTGATAGCTGTGGCTTGTGTCCCTCTCTGGAGCTCGTTTAAGCACTGTTCTGTATCTCCTCTCCTCAAGCACCCTGAAAGAATTGTCTCTTGACTCTTAGGCAGTTCCAGAATTTTTCCCAGACTCCCTTCTATTTAGCTGTGGATCACTAGCCCCCTTCGGCCTGTGTTCACGCAGCCAACCCCAGTCCTCTCCCTGGGATCTGACCTCCGAAGCCCAAGCCTCAGCTCCCAGCCCCCACCTGCCCTGGCAGTTAAGCAGAAGAACCTCTCAGGCTGGTGAGTGCTGGTTGGCATCAATCCTTTGTATAGGAATCTCTCCACTTTGCCCTCTGCACCCCTGTTGCTGCACTCTCCTTCATGGCTCTGAAGCTTCCCCCTTGCCCACCCCCCATCTCTGCCAATGAAGGGGCTCTTTAGTGTGTGGAAATTTTTCCTCCTTCACAGCTTCATCCCCAAGGTGCAGGTCTCATACTTAATTTTTTGTCTCTGTTTTTTCTTTTTTTCTTTTACCCTACTCAGGTACATGGGGAATTTCTTACCTTTTGGGAAGTCTGAGGTCTCTGTCAGCGTTCAGTAGGTGTTCTGTAAGAGTTGTTCCACATGTAGATGTATTTTTGATGTATTTGTGGGGAGGAAGGTGATCTCCACATCTTACTCCTCTGCCATCTTGAAGGTCTGTCCTTTACTCATTATTTTAAAAGCAATTCCCAGATATGTATTTCTTCTAGAAATATTGATATTTTCACATAGTGTTTTCATTGTTGTTGTTTTGTTCATTTGTTGTTGATATTAAATACAATGCCATTAACACACCAAAAAAAATTTAATAGGGGCTTCCCTGGTGGTGCAGTGGTTGAGAGTCCACCTGCCAACGCAGGGGACATGGGTTTGTGCCCTAGTCCGGGAAGATCCCACATGTCGTGGAGTGGCTGGACCCGTGAGCCATGGCTGCTGAGCCTGCGCATCCGGAGCCTGTGCTCTGCAACGGGAGAGTCCACAACAGAGGGAGGCCCGTGTATGGCAAAAAAAAAAAAAAAAAAAAATTTAATAATGTCTTACTATTTCATAATACCCAATCCATATCAAAATTTACCTGATTGTCTCCAAAATGCTTTTTTCTTTAAAAAAACATTTAAAAATGTTTTTTCTTTTCTTTTTTTTCTTTCTTTTTTTGTTTAAGCAAGAGACAGCTAAATGCAATACCTGAGCCTTGCTTTAACTCAGGATTCAAGCAAGGCTCACATATTGCATTTAGCTGTCTCTTGTATCTCTTTTCATCTCTTGCAATTTGGGTCACCTGTCTCAGAGCATTAATCTCATGCTGGATGTGGCTGATTCTTTGTGGAATCTTTAACATGTTCCTCTTTCATCAGTAACTTCTGCAAACTGGTAGTTAGCTAGATATAGAGGCTTAAGTAAATTGTTTTCATTTTCTTTGCAAGCACAGGTGTATTTCTATTTATAATACACCAGGAATCATGTATATGTAGTAGATCCTCTTTCAGCATGCTAGATGGAACCTTAGATTTCAGAAAGTATTAAGACAAGAGTGACTTAATGAACATGCATGGGAAAGGATAAGTGTTGCTTTGAACTGGAGTGAAGGAAGGGGAATTAAAAGAGGAAGCTAAAGTTGGACAGACTGGGACAGAGCTGGTTGGAACTTGCTTCTTCCTCAGACTGAAGTTGTGAGGAGAATAGCACCAGAGCTTTATGTCAAGTTGAGATTCGAATGGGAAAGGTGGCTTACATCCTGCTTTCCACGTTGAATTCTAAGAAGGCACTTCATCTCAGAGACAACTCCCATCACAAGACGGTAACCTTCCATAGCTTATCAGCAACTTTGGAAACACTCTGAAGTTCACCCAGTTGGGGTGCAGAAGTTAGCAAAGAGGATCAGGGCATGGAAAGGAGTATTTACACAGGTTTGCTGAAGATGTCCAACCTGGAGGCAATTTCCTTACTTTCCCAATGAGATCATCTTTTAAATGCATTTTGGTCAACTCGAATATATAAACTTTTATGGATATAGAAGAAATCATCAAATATCCACTTATAAGAATATTTAATTCATTAATTAAACATGTACATTAAAAATTTCATATAGCAATATTTTGTTCTTATATATCATGAGACAGTTTATTCACATTTTTGACAACCCCTTCAACACAAGTGATGAACTATGGTGACACATCACTATTTTTGGTGGAATCTAATATTGGGTTCCAGAGTACACCACCTTCACTTCCATAGAAGTTGTTTGACACACAACGTTTTGAATCTTGTGCAACACTGTGTTACTGGAGATACAATCTTATCCAAGGTCCCAAGTATCTTTCTGCAAAACTTTAGAATAATTGCCTTTTTTTTCACTGCAATTGGTGTAAATTTTTGGTCTCTTCAACATAGTCATTTAAGCTTTGCTTTTCAAAGATTTTTTAAAAAGCTTACCTATATTTTAACTACTTTCAATTATGAGCTAATACCCCCAGGAAACTAAGATAAATCTGTATTAAATCAATTTGTCTATTCTGTCCATAAACACCCCCAAAATTTTAATTTCAGGCTTATGTATATACTGCACTCTCTACTTAGTATTGATACAGTGCTATTCAAGATAGAAAGAGGTAGGGAGAGAGAAAGAGAAAGAGAGAGAGGGAGAGAAACTATAATATAAGATAATTTTTGAGTGATGCAAAGTAAGATAACTTCCTCTTGGAGGAGATATGGGGATATATGTACACATATAGCTGATTCACTTTGTTATACAGCAGGAACTAACTCACCATTGTAAAGCAATTATATTCCAATAAAGATGTTTAAAAAAAAGTAATTTCCTCTTTTCTGAGGTATAAGTTCAGAGGGAAAAAAATTGCCTTATATTTGAGAACATGTAAACAATGACTTCTCCCCATCAGCCACATGAAAAAGTAAACCTAGGAAAGCAGAAAAAAGAAAATAATATATTTGAGTAATTTTTAAGTCTGAAATAACTGAGGAAGAATCACTGAATTTGACTGATTATTCTTGGAAGCAACTGAATTAAATATTTTGCTATTAGGCAGAATAGAGACCCTTGGCAGAAATTAAGATATCATAGGAAAATACAATAAATTCCACTTTTAACAAATGAGCATATGACTTCATATTTGTAACTACTGTCTATATAGTGCGGTGATTATAATAGAGAAATTAATAAAATTTGCTTCAGTACAATAAAGATATATTGAGTTCCTCTTAACTTCCAGAAACTGGGCCAGGAACTAAACACAGAGGGATGGCAAGATAGATCCAGTCTTAGTAGGATTCCCTCATTAAACATCCTGTCCTTCCTAACACCATCTTAACACCAGACCCTAATTCTAGATTCAGGCATTTGGCTGCATTCAAGAATATTTTCAGAAGACTCAGCATCCACTTTTTAAGCCCATCCCACTCTTATTCATTGTAACCATTGCTGATTAGAGATAGTCATTAATTAAATTAAGACTTCAATCAACACAATAAATTAAATCATTATCTCACTGGCTTAATTTCATTGCAAATATTACTACTTCTGCAAGTAATGGCAATGGAGTGCATACAAAGAAATTTTTAAAAAGTTTAGGATGTGTTATCTAAGCCTCAGTTTCCTCATCTTTAATTCAAGCTAATAATAATATCTAGCCTAAAGAATTGTTGAGAGGACTGATGATAAAATGCATGCAAGGCAATTAGCACAATGCCTACATATCATAATTGTTCACATGGCTATGTTGTAGTTCTTGTAGATATTGTTGTTGTCTAAAGTAGTGGGTCATTGTTAGTGTTGTCACTGCTGTTGCTGAGATTACAGTTGTTTTGTTGTCTACAAAGGTTTCTATGAATCTGGAATCAATAATACATATCAAGGACCTATTCTCTTTCCTCACTGGCATTGGGATCAGCTCATCAAACCACCTTATTTAAGTCTGACAAACCAACTTTTCTCATTGAACCAAATCCATCATTGCTTAAAATAAAGGATATATTTTTTACTGTTGTTTTCTTTTTTTTATTAGCTTCTGCTTTATAACAAAGTGAATCAGTAATACATATACATCTGTTCCCACATCCCTTCCCTCTTGTGTCTCCCTCCCTCCCACCCTCCCTATCCCACCCTTCCAGGCGGTCACAAAGTACTGAGCTGATCTCCCTGTGCTATGCGGCTGCTTCCCACTATCTATCTACCTTACGTTTGGTAGTGTATATATGTCCATGCCTCTCTTTCGCTTTGTCACAGCTTACCCTTCCCCCTCCCCATATCCTCAAGTCCATTCTCAAGAAGGTCTGTGTCTTTTAAAATAAAGGATATTTTTTGAAGCTTAATAGGTGAAAGCATTTCATCTCTGGTCAAAGAAAGTAGAAATGGCAGTGCATTTACTCCAGGTATGTGAATTCAATGTTTTGATTCTTAAGTATATGTAGAATTAGTAATTACTTGGAAAGATTATGTAAAATATATCTAACCTCGGCTGCTGATAGTTCTAATTTTTTTAAAAAGGAACAGTAATCAACTTAAAAAGCAAAGTTACATAAAGAAGTGTTTGTTGTAGAGAAATAGAATAAATTTCAGTCAAGTCCAACAAATTTTAACTGAGTATCTGGTAAATGCCAGGCCTTGCTCTAGGAACTAGAAGTATAAAGAAGAAAGAAATACTACCCTTGATGAACTCTGAGGAATTGTTTGTTTTAACACATTCTACCATTAACAGTATCCATTTCTGATGGATGAGCTATTTCCCTATCTTCAACTTGAATTCACACTCTTTACCTCCACCTTCCCCTAAGCCAGAGGTATAAAAAAATCCTTCCTCAAAAATGCTTTCAGAATTCTAATTACTCCATTTTCCATGGCCCACCCCTTCTGTTTCAGCCACTCCTGATTCAACAGAAATCTGTAAATACAAAATTGAATTTTGAATAAGTAAATAATTTCTGCATTAGGTCATCAGTGCAAGTTCTATAGAGATATTACTGTTTTGGAAGATAAAGTCACGCTATTACTTATATGTTACAAAGATAATTTGTATGGTGTCATTTCAAAATAATGATAACTTTATAAAGGCATTAACTTGGAAGTAAAATGACAAGAAAAGATCTGACAGAACAGTAAAACAGATGGAGGGAAAGAATTCTCTGAAATAGATACTCCTGTTTGAAAGAAAAAGAAGCAAAGTACCATTTTCTGAGAAACTGTCCCCACCTCTGCTAAGCCTTCATTTGCAATTTAATCTGTGTAACAATGGCATAGACTAAATGTAGTCTACTTTTAGAGAAAATGAAGCTGAAGCCTAGGAAATGTATTTTAATCAAAGTTACATAATTAATAAATGGCAGAACCAGAATTTTGACCCATGTCTATCTGCTTCTAAGACACGTTCTATTCCCATTGTAGAGAGATTACAAAAAAAATTCAGTTACTTTATTTTGTAGTATATTTGACTATGGTGAACAATCTTTAATCACTTATTTATGCTGGGTTTTAAAAGCATTCAGTGTGGCCATATATGATAGTCATATGGAATTATTAGGCACAGGAACATTAGTCTAACCTAGGTTCTCAACAGAGGGGATTCTGGGTTAATATGAATGTATCCTCCCATCTTCCAACACTGTGAATACCAAAAAGCACATTGGGTATCACCTCCAAGATCATATAATAAATATGCAGAAGAAAGGATAAAGCCTGAGGAATGAGTGAGCTAGTCAATCAAGTGAAAAGTATAAAAACTTCTGTATGAAAGCCTATAATGTGCAAAGCACTAGGACAGACTAGAGCTCTAAGTGTCAGAATCTTCCATCCAGAAAAACAAAAGTTGATGGAGCTATGGGCTACGACTAAAAATTCTGAATTGCAGTAGAGAGAGAGAAAAAAAAACTTGAAGTTTAAGAGAGTAAGTTGTTGCAAATAAAGTAAGTATTATGTCAGAAACGGGGAAGTAAATTTTTATAATAATATCTGTATAACTTAGTACACCCTAAACACACAAAGAACTATTTAAACTGTTTAGAAAAGCTCATGGGTGATAGAAACAAAATTGTTAGAAAGGATTACCTGTATGACACAACCCTAGATCCTAAAGCTAATATTGTGAAGAATGGGCTTTCTTTTTTAATGTGCCCTTCTGCTTCCAACTGAGGTAGAACCTAGGGCATATTTGCAATAGCATTATCCTGATATATTACCCTTATATTTCCATTCACTTATTCAACAATCATTTATTGGACATCTAGCTTCTGCTCTTTATTCACAGATGCTGCTGGTATAGACTGTGCATCTGTTTTGTGACCATGAATCAAGCTAACTGGGACACAGACAGTTCTGGAGCTTATGTCCTATTGGTGGATGTAGACACTTATCTACTAATTACACTGTTAATTATTTACTTACAACTCCTAAGAGGTAATACAGCTGTGTGGCCTGATCTGGTCCAGGAAGCCAGGACTCCCTGGGGATGTGAAACTGAAGTCTGAATTAACTAGTCAATGAACTGTAAATTGGGGAGGACACAAGAGCATTCCAACTGCGGATAACAGTGTTGAAGTTGTCACATGAATACCAGTCTCATTAGAGCACACACTGAGAGAGGAAGAGGAAGGTGGGAGGCGAGGCTAAAGAGATCAGATGCACATCCTTGTCAGCCACAAGAGGAAGTTTAGAATTTATACTGTGAGCAAAACAAAGCCATTGTGGGACTTCCCTGGTGGTACAGTGGTTAAAAGTCTGCCTGCTAATGCAGGGGACACGGGTTCGAACCCTGGTCCAGGAAGATCCCACATGCTTTGGTGCAACTAAACCCATGTGCCACAACTACTGAGCCTGCGATCCACAACTACTGAGCCCACACACCTAGAGCCCATGCCCTACAGCAAGAGAAGCCACCACAATAAGAAGCTCACAACGAAGAGTAGCCCCTGCTCGCCGCAACTAGAGAAAGCCTGCGAGCAGCAGCAAAGGCCCAACTCAGACAAAAATAAATAAATAAAATGTTTTCTTTTAAGCCATTGTGCTAGTCCAAGGGAGGCAGGAATGCACAGGTGTTTACTCTCTCTCACATTCCTCAGTAATGTGAGGAGGAGGAAACCATGAAAAGGCAGATTAATAGGGATAGAAGGTTTACAATGAGTGACGCACTCAACATGTTTTATTTATCTAATCCTCAACAAAAAATAATCATCATTTCCCTGATACTGAAAACTGAGTCTCAATACCTTGACATAGATCTTACTTCTACAAAGTGAGTGAGATGTGATCTGACTTTTCTGTTTGACTCCAAGCCTTGCACTCTTTCCCTTTGCATCTCCTTCTTGTACCCACTCCTTCTTAGCAAGAAATTCTACCATCTGTCTCCTGTTACTCCCTCCTTTTACCAAATCATCTTCTTCACCTCACTTGCACACCAGCCACATTCCTCAGGAAAAAAGGAACTTAGTCTACTTCGTTCACTGCTGTATCCCTGGCACTAATGAGTTCCTGATAACGTCGCATGTTCGATAAATACTTGTTGGATGAATTCCAACATCCTGTCCTCCACCATCTGTCCTTTTCCCGTTCCTTCAGTGTTATTTGACACTTCTGTGCTAACAATTTACAAGTCCTCATCGTTAACCTCGGCTTCTAACTGGAGCTCCAGATTGGTATTCCTAGACACCTTTTAATGTCTCACTAGCACTTCTAGGTCAACATACTCCTCTTCTTTGCTTCAACACTTTTATCTAGTCTTTCATCATTTATTAAAAATGAATCACATTTTCCCCAGGAACTTAATCTCAAACACTGAGATATCTTCATAGACTTTTTGTTCCTTACTTCTCACATCAAATGGGATTTCTCTACATCTAGCATATCAATGTGAACATAACCTGAACTTTTTTCTACCAACTCACATTGTCAAGTACCTTTTAATGCTTTGCTCTAATTCCAAAGCATACTTCCTCAGGCCATTTCAACACTGTTTCTTGTTCTGCACATGTCATCTTGATTTTTTTTTGTGTGTGTGTGCTGTATGCAAGCCTCTCATTGTTGTGGCCTCTCTCATTGCGAAGCACAGGCTCCGGACGCGCAGGCTCAGCGGCCATGGCTCACAGGCCCAGCTGCTCCGCGGCATGTGGGATCCTCCCAGACCGGGGCACGAACCCGTGTCCCCTGCATCGGCAGGCGGACTCTCAACCACTGTGCCACCAGGGAAGCCCTGTCATCTTGATTTTATCCTACACTGGTTTATTCTCTTGTGTTCTTCCGTAATGAGGGGGGAGGCAGCCATTTAAAAGAAGGACACAAGGAGGGGGAAGGGGAAGCTGGGATGAATTGAGAGAGTGGCGTGGACATATATACACTACCAAATGTAAAACAGATAGCTAGTGGGAAGCCACCATGTAGCACAGGGAGATCAGCTCTGTGTTTTTTGACCACCTAGAAGGGTGGCATAGGGAGGGTGGGAGGGAGACGCAAGAGGGAAGAGATATGGGGATATATGTATATGTATAGCTGATTCACTTTGTTATAAAGCAGAAACTAACACATCATTGTAGAGTTATTATACTCCAATAAAGATGTTAAAAAATAAAAATAAAAAAATAAAAATAAAAGAAAGACTGATGTGGATGGAGTGTTTGCAAGGACTGAGAAAATCAACACACTTTATTTATCTAATTCCACTGACCCCAGAAATGTTTTCAAATCAACAGTCTTGTGCACACTGTAAATTTCCTGAGGATTTGGGAGTGTCCCATAGGCGAGACCACCTCCAGCATGAACCAGCATCTACCCTTTTGGCCCCCTCTCTTCCCACATGCTGGGAGTGGCAACTTCTTCACATTCAGCTCCCACACCCCACATACCCTCCTACTGCTTCTTCTCAGTGAGTAGTCCCACCCAGCAGTGTGCCTTCTCCTGGATTCCTAGAACCCCAGTGAATGACCTTTTTTCCATTTTGATACAACCCCTTGGACTTCAGGTATTCTTCTTCCTACTCTGAGATTTTCATCTTTTTGATTTATCACCACCATTTCCTACCATTGGTCTGCAGAGAATCTCTTTCCAAATACTTCCATGCTTCAGAACTCTGTCCCCAGTTTCTACCCCCTTTACATGTCTGTCTCTAAAACACAGATTTGCTCAGACCATCCGAAAGTCAGGACTCATTATCATGGTACTTAACCCATCCACAAACGGACACCAACCTCTATTTCTGTTACCTCCAGCCCACATTTCTACTGTATGTTGCTCTTCCTGTAGCACTCAAAGTGTTGGTCATCTTAAACCCATTGTCATTCTCCTTCAAAGCAATATATTCACTGATTTTCCTCATTTTTTCTCTTCCAAAAATGTTTTCCTTTTTTCAATTCATATCCAAACACCAATATTATTTATAGTCTTTTGAGAATTCGATCTCACTCTTTCATGAAACCTACCCTAAACCTCACTTTCCATTTATTTTTCATTATCAGTACCGTGTAACTCTCCATTATAATACTGTTTACTGCTACCTTAAAGTTCACTGTGCTTTATAATTCACACTTTGCATTTTTCTCTCTATATTTTAAGATCCATAAAGTCAGAAAATGTATCTTATTTTTCATCCCTAGTTCTTAACACATACTAAGTGTTTAATATTTTTCAATATTATTTGATTAAAACATACTGGAAAAATATTCATCTGAATACTAATAACCGTTATAGGAAGAGTTCCAGCTCATTTTCTTACCTGTAGGACCAGAATTGTTCTCCATGAAATCAACTTCAAAGGTTAATTTGATGTGACTTTTTTTTTCCCCGGGTCTTTCTACACATCTGAGGGGACCAGAGTCAATGGGAGTTTGGTGGGGGCAGGTAATTGTGGCACAAGGAATTTGCTAAGTAACTTCAGTTGAAATGCCCTATGATCTTCTCAGTGGTTGGAAAATCCAACCTGAAAGGCTTCTCTGTAGCCAATAATTCCAAAAGGTGAAGATAGCTTCTGGCACAATTACAACTCATTACACAAAAGATATATAAATAGAAACACCCCAGGACCAAGTGAGCGGTTTGCAGTTGTTTTTGGTGATGGGCAACTGTACTTCTACTTAATAAGGCATGTTCATTTCACTCAATTTGTTCTTGGTTCCCCATAGATAAGCACACTATGTGTGTCATATGTTCACTGCTCATTGAATTACATTTAAATGTTCAGTTTCCTCTAAAACCTCATTTTACAGCCAAAACTTATAACCAACTGGATATGTTGTGCTCAGTTCTCCCTGACTCCTGTGGCTTTCTGATTTTGCATTCAGTGTGGGTTGAATGGATGATAAGTAGATTTCAGAAGCTTTGATTTGAGCTTTTTGAAATTTATTCACTCTGAATCTTGAAGATCTCTGTTAGGCAGAAGTAGCTTAGGTGGGCTAAACATGTTATTTTCCCTTTTACCTGTCTATTAGAGTGATTCCCTTCAAGCTGATGTTTTTAACGTAGTTTGGACCACTTAGTCATTGCCACTTCCTGAGTGTCCTGGGCTCCCACATTTTTTAAATTAATGTTTTAAATTAATTTTTATTGGAGTATAGTTGCTTTACAATGTTGTGTTAGTTTCTGCTATACAGCAAAGTGAATCAGCTATACGTATACATATATCCCTTCTTTTTAAAAATGTCCTTCCCATTTAGGTCACCACAGAGCACTGAGTAGAGTTCCCTGTGCTATACGGTAGGTTCTCATTAGTTATGTATTTTATACATAGTAATGTATATCTGTTAATCCCAGTCTCTCAGTTCATTCCGCTCCCCTTCCCCACTTTGTATCCATACATTTGTTCTCTACATCTGTGTCTCTATTTCTGCTTTGCAAATAAGTTACCCACATTTTTAGATGTTGTGTTATCAAGTGGTGGGTACACACATCAATTGCCAAAGGAGAGATTACACTCACTCAGGTTGTTACTAACTTCTCTTTCTCCCCTTATTGCCCATATTAACATTGCCCATATTCACATTAATTTATCTTATATGAATATGACCATTCAAAACTTATGCATATCTTTGTATTCCCACATTCACTCCAGAAAGCTATCTTGCTTTTATTCCCAGGAGAGTAATTGGGTGACCGCAGGAGAGTGTCTGCTCCGTCTCAGCCATCTGCATTAACAGATGTGATTCTCCTTCTGATATATTAAGGGAAAGCAGTAGCCCAGAAAAGCACATTAAACAATGGCATAATAATGTTTGTACTTTCTTCCTCAAGTTGCTTGATGCTTAAAGCCAAAGACAGGTTAAGAGAGACAGTTTGTTTTGTGAGTGATGGATACAGGATATGAAAAGAGGGAGAATATCTGTAAGCTACTAAAAATTGATGTTACATGTAGTATATTATTCCTTTCAACTTCCATGTTTGAAATATATTTGATATGGAGGTAAAAGAAGCATGCAGCCATCACAGCTTCAACTCATTGGTGATATCTTTCACAGGGCTCAATACGTATTATGGATCTGACTTTTCTTTGCCCCAGTATCAAAAGAGTACTTTAGCAGAACAAGATAGAATATTGAATGGCTTAGAGAATAGCAACTGCTACTTTCCTCATCTTCCACAATTGGCAGCCATCATGGGTACCTACATATAGGCTTTAGATTATCTTGGAAAATGATACATTTTGGGAACGAAAGGCAAGCTTTCTCTCTCGCTCTCTCCTTGTGTTTGCCTTGCAATCCCTAAAAGAAAAACCTATCTTCAGTCTCTTTACCATGTGGACACAGCTGCGTCCTCCCCCACCACCCTGAAACACACAGAAGGGCTACTTATCAATATGTGGCTTGTGACTGTCTTCATCAGACTTACCTTGTAATTTTGTTAAACATGCGGATTCCAGGATCCCGTGCTATACACACTGTATGAGACTCTCTTGTTCCCTGAAATTGAAATCCTCTGACTTAAAATTAACACCAAACTCTTCTGATCCCTGGAATTTACCAAAGATATATATTGTGTGTGTATGTATTGTGTGTATATATGTATATGTGTGTATATATCTACACACACATATATACATTTCTTCCAATTGATCAAAATATTAAAAGGGTCTCACTTCCATACTTTGCAGCCTGTTCCAGACTTTATATGCTATATCTTCTTCTTTTCATTTCTTCTTGATCCCAAATTGTTTTAATTCCTTTTTCTGTCTACAATAGCAATCATAAAAACTGTTGGTCTCTACCTAGAGTATAATAAATATCATTTGCTGCAGTAGAAAATTCTGCATAAGTTCTGTCTGAGTTGTCTGCTATGAGGAGGAACAAGTGCATGTTGGGAAAAGTTTTGTGTGACACCAGTTCATGTGTTGAAATTTTCACTCAGGTGTCAGGCAGATAGAATCTCTGAAAGGGAAGGTTAGAGCTTATGTCATTGATCTCCTGTTCACTTGTTACATTTTAAAGCATTTCTCTTAATATATCATACCCTCCAAGTCTTTAATATTTAAGTTGAAAAGAACACCGCAAAAAATGTATATAAAATAAAACCAACACGATTTTACATACTTATATGTCATTGCTCAATAGAACACATTTTATAGAACCATAAATAGAGAAATATAAAAAGATCTGATACACATATTTATGTCTATTTCTACTACAGTGAATATTCAAATAATTACTCTGGAAGTCAAGACATGTTCATCTCACCACATCTGGGGGTCTTTTAGTAAAATAATAAATTAGCTGCCAGCAAAGGTAAAAGGCACAAAGTATCAAAGGATATCCAAGGATTTTACTGAGAGACTGTTTCAATTTGCAAAGAGTGGAACAATGAAGGTATAAACAGCAGGGGTTTAGATGTGAGTTCTTCAGGACAAAACAGAGTTCTATGAAAAAATTGTCCTTGGAGAAGAGGGATCATGCCCAGCCCCACAGGTGAGAAAGGGAAGGATAACGAGTTGTGGGAGGTTTTGAAAGTGGAAGGTACAGAGGAGAGGTATGCCTCTGAGCTTTGCTGAAGAAAGGTATGGTCTAAGCAAAGTGCTTTCCCAGCCATTCTACCAGTGAGTCATAAATCCTCTGAATGCCTCCAACATATGGAGAATATAAGAGCTGCTGAAAATCAAACCCCAAAGGTCCACAAGTAATCTGTCTCCTTTCTATCTTAAAAAAATATAAAGCTGACATTTCAGGAGACATTCAGTAATGAACCTATAACTGAGGCACCAGCAAGTTCTAGGCAGCAGGATTAGAAAAATCCATGAGGGAAGTTTCTGAGGTGAAAGAAAGTTTGGGGTGTTGGTTATGATACTAACCAGGGTGAATACATTTGTTAAAACTCATTGATGTGTATGCTTGAGATCTATGAAGTTTACTGTATGTAATTTTACCTAGATTTTTAAAAATCCTGTTGAATATTGTTTATAAAAATTTGTTAGGCTGCTTTAAACAATTTTTTTTAACATTTTTACTGGAGTATAATTGTTTTACAAAGTTGTGTTAGTTTCTGCTTTATAACAAAGTGAATCAGCTATACATATACATATATCCCCATATCTTCTCCTTCTTGCATCTCCCTCCCTATTCCACTCCTGTAGGTGATGACAAAACACCGAGCTGATCTCCCTGTGCTATGCGGCTCCTTCCCACTATTTTACATTTGGTAATATATATAAGACCGTGCCACTCTCTCACTTCTTCCGAGCTTACCCTTCTCCCTCTCCGTGTCCTCAAGTCCATTTTCTACATCTGAGTTTTTATTCCTGTCCTACCCCAAGGTTCTTCAGAACCTTTTGTTTGTTTGTTTGTTTTCTTGGTTTCCATATATATGTGTTAGCATACAGTATTTGTTTTTCTCTTTCTGACTTACTTCACTCTGTATGACAGACTCTATATCATTCCACCCCACCACAAATAACTCAATTTTGTTTCTTTTTATGGCTGAGTAATATTTCATTGTATATGTGTGCCACATCTTCTTTATCCATTCATCTGTCGTTGGACACTGAGGTTGCTTCCATGTCCTGACTATTGTAAATAAAGCTGCAATGAACATTGTGGTACATGACTCTTTTAGAATTATGGTTTTCTCAGGGTATATGCCAAATAGTGAGATTGCTGGGTCATATGGTAGTTCTATTTTTAATTTTTTAGGGAACCTCCACACTGTTCTCCATAGTGGCTGTATCAATTTACATTCCCACCAACAGTGCAACAGGGTTCCCTTTTCTCCACACCCTCTTCAGCATTTATTGTTTGTAGACTTTTTGATGATGGCCATTCTGACCTGTGTGAGGTGATACCTCATTGTAGTTTTGATTTGCATTTCTCTAATGATTAGTGATGTTGAGTATCCTTTCATGTGTTTGTTGGCAATCTGTGTATCTTCTTTGGAGAAATGTCTGTTTAGGTCTTCTGTCCATTTTTGGATTGGGTTGTTTGTTTTTTGATATTGAGTTGCATGAGCTGCTTGTAAATTTTGGAGGTTAATCCATTGTCTGTTGCTTCATTTGCAAATATTTTCTCCCACTCTGAGGGTTGTCTTTTCATCTAGTATATGGTTTCCTTTTCCGTGCAAAATCTTTTAAGTTTCATTAGGTCTTATTTGTTTTTTTGTTTTGTTTTGTTTTCATTTCTATTTCTCTAGGAGTTGGGTCAAAAAGGATCTTGCTCTGTTTTATGTCATAGATGTTCGCCTACATTTTCCTCTAAGAGTTTAATAATGTCTGGTCTTACATTTAGGTCTTTAATTCATTTTGAGTCTATTTTTGTGTATGGTGTTAAGGAGTGTTCTAATTTCATTTTTTCCCATATAGCTGTCCAGTTTTCCCAGCACCACTTATTGAAGAGGCGGTCTTTTCTCTTATCCCATACAGGATAAATCCAAGGAGATACATGCCAAGACACATATTAATCAAGCTATCAAAAATTAAACACAAAGAAAAAATATTAAAAGCAGCAAGGGAAAAGCAACAAATAACATACAAGGGAATTCCCATAAGGTTAACAGTAGATCTTTCAGCAGAAACCCTATAAGCCAGAAGGGAGTGGTAGGACATGTTTAAAGTGATGAAAGGGAAAACCTACAACCAAATTACTCTACCCAGCAAGGATCTCATTCAGGTTCTACAGAGAAATTAAAACCTTTACAGACAAACAAAAGCTAACAGAATTCAGAACAACCAAACCAGCCTTACAACAAATGCTAAAGGAACTTCTTTGGCAGGAAACACAAGAGAAGGAAAAGACCTACAGTAATAAACCCAAAACAATTAAGAAAATGGTAATAGGAACATACATATCGATAATTACCTTAAATGTAAATGGATTAAATGCTCCAACCAAAAGACATAGATTGGCTGAATGAATCCAAAAACAACACCCCTAAATATGCTGTCTACAAGACACCCACTTCAGACCTAGGGACACATACAGACAAAGTGAGGGGATGGAAAAAGATATTCCATGCAAACGGAAATCAAAAGAAAGCTGGAGTAGAAATACTTATATCAGATAAAATGCACTTTAAAATATAGAATGTTACAAGAGACAAAGAAGGACACTACATAATGATCAAAGGATCAATCCAAGAAGAAGATATAACAATTGTGCATATTTATGCACCCAACATAGGAACACCTCAATATATAAAGCAAGTGCTAACAGCTGTAAAAGGGGAAATTGACAGTAAGACAATAATAGTACGGGACTTTACAACCCACTTTCACCAATGGACAGATCATCCAAAATGAAACTAAATAAGGAAACACAAGCTTTAAATGACACATTAGACAACATGGACTTAATTGATATTTATAGGACATTCCATCCAAAAACAACAGAATGCACTTTCTTCTGAAGTTCTCATGGACCATTCTCCAGGATAGATTATATCTTGGGGCACAAATTAAGCCTTGGTAAATTTAAGAAAATTGAAATTGTATCAAGTATCTTTTCCAACCACACCACAATGAGACTAGATATCAATTACAGGAAAAAATCTGTAAAAAGTACAAGCATATTGAGGCTAAACAATATGTTACTAAATAACCAAGAGATCACTGAAGAAATCAAAGAGGAAATAAAAAAAAAATACCTAGAAACAAATGACAATGAAAACACGGTGACTCAAAACCTATGGGATGTAGCAAATGCAGTTCTAAGAGAGAAGTTGATAGCAATACAATTCTACCTCAAGAAGCAAGAAACATCTCAAATAAACAACCTAATCTTACACCTAAAGCAATTAGAGAAAGAAGAAGAAGAACAACAAAAAACCCCCAAAGTTAGCCTCAGCTCCCAGCCCCTGCCCGCCCCGGCGGGTGAGCAGACAAGCCTCTCAGGCTGGTGAGTGCTGGTCAGCACCGATCCGCTGTGCGGGAATCTCTCCACTTTGCCTTCTGCACCGCTGTTGCTGCACTCTCCTCCATGGCTCTGAAGCTTGCCCTCCCACCATCCCTGTCTCCACCAGTGAAGGGCTTTCCTAGTGTGTGGAAAATTTTCCTCCTTCACAGCTCCCTCCTAGAAGTGCAAGTCCTTTCCCTATTCTTCTGTCTCTATTTTTTTCTTTTTTCTTTTGCCCTACCAAAGTATGTGGGGAGTTTCTTGCCTTCTGGGAAGTCTGAGGTCTTCTGTCAGCGTTCAGTAAGTGTTCTATAGCAGTTGTTCCACATGTAGTTGTATTTCTGATGTATTTGTGGGGAGGAAGGTGATCTCTACGTCTTACTCCTTCACCATCTTGAAGGTCTCTCTGCTTTTAATATTTTTTATGGAAACTCAATGGGTCAGATAGATCCCAAATATCTTGAGGAAGAATTGATTTGGAGAGCCTACCCTACTGGATAGAAAGTCTTCTTGTAAAGATATATTAATTAAAATGATTTGGTGCAAAGAAATACAAACAGAAATAGGATGGAGACCCACATTTTTATGGATATTTGAGCTCTGAAAAAGTGGCACTGTAGCAGAATAACGAAAAAGCAAGCTTAACCATAAATTATTTTTGTTTAAGTGGATAGTGATGTGAAAAAGAATGACTCAAATCCCACCTAACATCATAATAAAAAATGCATTTCTGCTGGATTGTAGAATTAAATACTGAAAAGTAAAATAACAAAATCTTCAAAAGATAATATAAAATAATATCTCTATAACCCCATGTTTGGCAAAGATTTTTCTATTAGAGAAGACTGTAAAAAAGTAATGAACTAAAAAAATCCAAATTGAGAAACAAGAACAAACTGAAGACAGCAAGAACAAATCCCAAATTAACAAAAGGAAGAAAAAACATCAGCCAAAATTAATGAATTAAAAAAACAAACAAGCAAGAGAGAACAAGTATAAAAGTTTATTCTTTTAAAAATCAAATAAAATAAACTTCCAGAAGAAGTACTTTTAAAAATAGATAAGAGATATACAGACAGAAAGAGAATCATCCCCCCAAAAATATAAGAAATGCAAGTAAACTATAAGTACACACACAACAGAGTTAAAAAGGCAATGAGAATTCATCATAAGAAACATTTTGCCAGCAAATGTAAAGGGTTAGATGAAATGAATTAATCCCCTGAAAATTATGAATCATAAACTGTTGCACAAGAAGAAATAGGCCTAGAGAATTTTCTTGATAAGTTCTACCACACATTCAAAAATCTTATGAATTCTGTCTCATAATCAAGGAATTGATAATCCAAAAATTAGATAAGCTCCATTGTGAAAATAATGAGATGAAACGATCCTCAGATAATTTTGTGAGTCTAATTTATCCTTGGTAACAAAATCAAACAAAGATGTTAATGAGAAAGTACTCTTATCGGTCAATCTCACTCCTGATTATAGACAACAAAAATTCCAAATGAAACAGCAAATAAAATGCAGAGGTGCCTTTCTATTTTTTTAAAATTAAATACAATGTATCAAAGTGGGTTTATTCCATAAATATAAAATCACTTCCAATATTAGAAAGTGCATTAGAGTATTTTTTCAAATTAGCATATTAAAAGAGAAAAATCATATGATTTTCTAAATAAACACAAAAAGCAAACTCAGAATAGAAAGTAACCTCCATAAATGGCTACTGCAAACTTCAATCTGACTTTTCAGCATCCTTGGTCTCTGCTTATCCTAGCAGAGAATGAGATTATCTGTGTAGCCTCTCTTGCTGCTGGATGTGATCATGTGACAGAATTCTGGCCGTTAGATTAAGAGAGGAAGAAATGTGCATATTTCCAGGCTTGGACCACAAAAACCTCTCTCGTGACTTATGCACTGTCATTCTCCACCTGTTTACTGAACTGGCTGGCCATGAGGATCAAGACCCACAAGATAGGAGTTATTAAATGTGTAGCAAAACACCTACCACCACAACTAGCAAACAGAACTAGCTGTCTCAAGAGCAAGAAATAAACTCCTATCTTTAAACAGATTAAATCTTGAAGTTGTTTTAGCAGCTAAGGTTATCCTAACTGATACACTTGATAAATGATATCTAAGTTCAAAGTCAGAATTCTACTACATGTAAATATACAGGTCACAGTCAGCACAATAAGACAGGTAAAAGAAACAAGGATTAGAAACAAGGATTAGAAAGGAAGAACGGTGTTTGTTTTTAGTCACAGAATGCATGACTCTCTGCATAGTAAATCGAATCAATTTCAACAACAAACAACAAGAATAAATAAAAATCATTTAAGAAAATTTCCAGGGCTTCTCTGGTGGCTTAAGTGATTAAGAATCCGCCTGCCAATGCAGGGCACACTGGTTCAATCCCTGGTCTAGGAGGATCCCACATGCCATGGAGCAATTAAGCCCATGCACCACAACTACTGAAGCCCACGTGCCTACAGCCCGTGCTCCACAAGAGAAGCCACCGCAATGAGAAGCCCGCACACTGCAACTAAGAGTAGCCCCCGCTCGCCGCAACTAGAGAAAGCCCTTGCATGGCACCGAAGACCAAATGCAGCCAAAAATAAAATAAATAATAATTATTTTTTTAAAGAGAGCTTAAAAAAAAGAAAATTTTCAGATATAAGATCAACGTAGAAAAGCCTATTGCATTTGTACACACTAACAATAAACTCCTCAAAACTGAATTTTAAAAGATACCATATATTATTGCAACAGAATATAAGTAACCTAACAGTAAATGCAAGAAAACCCCAAAAGATACACACATTGCAAAATTTATAAAACCTAATTTAAAAGTATTTTTTAAAGTGAAATAAATAGAAAAATATACTATGTTCATAGTTGTGAAAACTCAATATTGCAAAATGCCAATTTTTCCCAAGTTATCTACAGGTTCAAAGAAATCCTCAACAAAATTGCAACCTGATTTTAGTAAGATTTGAAAAGCCCCTCTAAAATGTACATGGAAAACAAAAGTGTCTAAAATACCAAATACATTCCTAGAAAAGAATAACCATGCATGGGAATTGCCTTGAATGTTATCACTTTTCTTTAAAACTATAATAACTGAAGACATGTGGTGGTGGCACACAGATAGACTAATCCATCAAGGAGACTGAAAAGACTCCAGAAACAGAAAAACAGGTATATGTAAGTTAAGCCAAAATTAGAGATCATTGGGTATAGCATAGAAACAATTGATTACCCATAAATATATTAATAGTCATTTGTATCATATATCTACACACACGTGTTCGCACACAAATTCCAAATGTAATGAACACTTAAAAGTGGAGGGAAAAACATGATATCAAAAAAAATTTTTAGAAGAAAATCTAAAACAGTTTTGGATGATCTTGTGCTTACAAAGCATAAACCATAAAGGCAGAGTTTGATACTTTCAACTATATAAAATATGAGAAATTCTCCTTATCAAAAGGAAATATATAAAGAAGCCACAACTGAGAAAAGCTATTTGGAACGGACATAACTGACAAAGGATGACTGTCTAGGCTTTTTAAAATCCTATGAATCAAAATACAGTCAACCTAAATAGAAAAGGACACAAGATGTGGACAAAGATTTTTAAAGACAAAGAATGAATAAAGATATAAATGTAAATGATCTATTTCATTATTAATCAGGGAAACACCTTTCTTGTTTGACAAAAAAATAATGTCTACCAAAGCACACTTCTGAAGAAAATGAAAAATTTGTAACAAATGATTTCAAAAAGAAAGTAATATTATCTAATAAAGCTAAACATACACATACTCTACAACTCAGCCAGGCACACCCAATGCTCATAACAGCCTTGCTTGTGATGAAACACCCACACAGCTGGAAAACACCTAATGTTTCTTAAAGGTAGTTGGACAAATATATTGTGATTATACATACAATGGAATATCCTACAGCCATGAAATTGAATGACCTGTGGCTACATGTCTACACAGCCAATTCTCAACAGCATTATGTTAAGCAAAAAGTGAGAAGGACCTAAGAACACACATAGTAAAGTTCCATTTGTTTACATTTCAAAAGGCAGAACTAGAAAATATATAGTTTATAAATACACATGTGGCAAAGCTTTAATTAAAATAAAGGAGATTATTAAATAAAAATAAGACTTGTTGTTACCTTTGGGAGGGATGAAGGAGATATGACTGGGGAGAGATATATTGGAAGTCTCAAAGATACCAGTAAAATGGATAATGGGATTCATACTATTAATATTCTTTAAATTATACCTATTCTCTGTGCATGCCTTTCGTGTGATATATTTTATTATTAAAAATATTAACACAAATAAAAGCTCAAAGTATATGGAACAAAAACTCTTACTCCATTGCTATTACCAGGATTTTTCTCTCTCTTTTTTTTTTTTTTTTTTTTTTTTTTTTGCGGTACGCGGGCCTCTCACTGTTGTGGCCTCTCCCGTTGCAGAGCACAGGCTCCGGACGCGCATGCTCAGCAGCCATGGCTCACGGGCCCAGCCGCTCTGCGGTACGTGGGATCCTCCCAGACTGGGGCACGAACCCGTGTCCCCTGCATCGGCAGGCAGATCCCCAACCACTGCACCACCAGGGAAGCCCGATTTTTCTCTCTTTATATAAATGAAAGCTCAAATTTTATTTATGTGTTAATTAATTGCACAAATTTAAACCAAAAATTTAAAAGAATTTGATGGTATAACTAGAAATGGCAAATAAAAGTATGCTTAAGGCTCACATTGACACTCAATAGAGCAGACTTCTTGAATTCTACCACAAAACATTTTCAAAACTCTGTTTCTGACAGGTACTGTACATAATATTGTTGAATTTCGACATCATTTTCATGTAACCTGTAATCATTGTACGTCAAATTTTTCCAGCCTGCTTAAAATAGTCTTACAAACTCTCACCTTTCAGAAATACATTAAATCAGACCAGTCTCTGAATGTAGCCCAAGAGGGAAGAATTACCCATAATTTTTGGCATTTGTGTGATTCTTTACAGGTTGTACAGATTTGAAATGTTACAGTAACAACTCCAGCCCTGGATGCCAGGGAAAAAATTCCCACAGCTCATTGATTTATTTAATTTATCTTACTTCCAAAGGCCCCTGCTTCATCTCCTGTTCTTTGTATTGTCCAGAAGCATTTGTTCCCTGTGTATTACTCTGTATCTTTGTACCTGCTCTTTCCTTTATCGGAATTCCTCCCTTGGTGTTTCACTTATCCTTTTCAACTTGCTTGGCACCACTTCTTCCATAAACCATTGTCAGTGTCCCTAAGGATAGGTCACTGGCCTTCAAAGCAGGGTTCCTGCAGCAGCAGCAATATTACCTGGGAGTTCATCAGAAATGCAGACTCTTGGACCCAGCCCCAGACCAACTAAATCAGACACTCTGAGGGTGGGTTCCATAGCGCTTTAACCAGCCCTCTGAAAGATTCTGATGCACATTAAGATTTGAGAATCATTGGGTTAGACAAAATGACTCTTTCCTGTGTTTCTATACCAGCGTCTACTCACCTGTATCACTGAACACTCACCATATTATGTTAAAACTCTACATTTTCCTGTCTGACTCTTTACATGAGATCCAGAGGTACAGGCTGTGTCTTATTCACCTTGGTATCCACAGCACCTGGTTCATGGGAGACAATTAGGAAATGTTAACTAAACTGTAAGAACTAAAAAGTTTTCAAGATGGCAGTCAGAGACACAAAGAAAATAAACCAGCTCCTCAGGACCCTGGGGCTCACACCCATCTTACTACCAAGGACTCCATCTGAGAGCCTCTCTCTCGAGAAGTGATAAGTCATCTTAGGAAAATTTTCTTATAAGAAAATAAAAATGAGTCAATGTGTTTGCAAAGGTTGGTTCCAATGCTAGGCAAGCCTATTTTCCCAGCCACAAATGCAGCAGGAGAATGATGATTTTAGATTCAAAGGGAATCCATCCTAGTCAAAGGCCTCGACGGATCTTGAGGGTATGGCAATAAGCCTACTCCTCTTTTATTCTTCTGTCACGTCTGAGGCCATGAGCAACTGTGGATCACAAATCCATAGCAAGGAAACCTCTACACTGAGAGTTGGAAGAGAGGGAGAGTGTGGCATTATGTAGACCTGGAGGTTGTATTAGAATCATGGTAAATAATGGTTGAAAATAGTTGGATAGCCTGAAATTAGGAGGATGTAGAAGTGTAAATTATGACAAGACAATGTCTCAAAGTCTGGACAAGCTAGCATAAACATTCTAGAATCCAAAGGGACCTACAAAATTCAGTAGTAGGTATGAAGATCCTTGTCTCTGGCCCAATCACATATGTTTCATACATTTCTTTTGGGAGCAGGAAACTTGTTCACATTCAGGATTTTCATAGGCAGGAAGTGAGGACAGGTAAGAAAATGCACTTGATAGAGGTTGAGGTTGGAAGCATAAGGAATCTCAGGTCAGAGGGAGAATAGAATGGTTAAAAAAAAGAAAATCTGAAGACTGATTAATATCAATATTTCTGAACATTAAGCCTACATCAGGAAGCAAATCTAGTATGGGTTGCAATATTAGTACTAGGTGCTGTAGCAGGCACTGAAGTCCAAAGAACCAGGTCAGATGTAGTCACTGTCCTCAAAGGCATCACAAGACAGTAGACAGGGAGGTGGATTCCAGGCTGATGCTCCTCATCTTCACATGTATTCATTCCTCACTTCCAAGCAGTGCTAATGCCTCCAAACTCAGACCCTTACTCTCCTGCCAAGACCAGTGTTTCTCAAATTTTATTAGATTGTAGTGAATTTGGGATTCATGATATTTTAGGCAAAATAACACATATTGTTATTTTTTACTTAAGTTAACTAAAACTATCAGTTTACACTAATTCAAATAGTACCTCATGTTAGCATTTATTGTTTGTTCACCATTTATTTATTCAACCTAAATTTATTAAGAGCTTACTTTGTACTAGGCCCTGTGCAAAACACTAGCAATATGATGGCAAACAAGAAAAACACAGTCCTTGCTCTGAGCCTCATGAAACTCTGTCCTGTATAGACAAGTGGTGGGTCATGAAATAACTGGAAGTAGGGAGGAAAGAGGAAGATGATGTACATACAAAAGAATGAGTGAGTCAAAAAATCTGCCACACAAAGGTGATGGGTGAGTCAAGTCACAAAGAATGAGTTGCTGCTTACCAGCAGACACTGAGGGCAGGGAGTAGCATGGGAAATTATTCTTGAGCTGAGAAAAAAGCAACTCACCAGAGAGAAGAGCACCTCCAGACAAGACTAGTGGTTGTGGCTAGAAGATACTCAGGTCTGGATAGCAACAGTAGGTGAGACTAAAACACAGGCTGATGAAAAGGCCCTAGTATCCCAGGCCAGGAGTTTGACATTGATCTTGTATGTGAGCAGGGGCCACTGAAGGGTCTAACAGAGAAGTGACTTGTTTAGTTTGGATTTTAGACACAGCCCTCAAGCATTGGATGTCTTGTGTGATGAAGTTCTGAAAGCAGGCATTAGCCAGAGACCTGAGGGGGATTTAGGGCAAAGAGGGAAGTTATTGGAGTTCTCCTGGGGTTCCTGATGCCACAATAGAATGCTAACCTCACCTTTCTCTGGCCTCAGGTAAAGATAGCCATTCAAGAGTGGGCACACACAGCCAGCCCTGGCTGGCTGCCTGACTACAGCCTGAGGGATGGAGGCTGGCCCGCAGACCAGCAGAGTGGTGAATAGAAGACAGACCGGTTATAAGAGGTGCTTCTTTGTAGGGTGGAAAGGAAAAGTGTGTCTCTGCACACCATTTATGTCTCTCTGTGTTCTGATACAAGACCTCTTCATCTCCCTTACTTACTTACTTATCACTTACATATTTTTTCACTTTTATTGAGATATAATTGACTTACAGTTTTGTATAAGTTTAAGGTTTATGGCATAATGACTTAACAAACATATATTGAGGAAAGATTACATCAGTTTAGCTAATATTCATCTTCTCATAGTTACAATAAAAAATTATTCCTTGCATTCAGAACATTGGGGATTTACTCTCTTTGCAACTTTCAAATATACCATATTACCTTCAGTGTTAACTACAGTCATCATGTTGTACATTACATTCCTAGTACTTATTTAACTGGAAGTATGTACCTTTTAATAGTATTGAAAATAATTTACTGGTTCTGGTCTAGTCAAGCAAGACTAGATAATATATGGTTATAATAATATATTATCTAGCATTATAATTTTTCAGGATGAGTTATATAATAATTACAGAGCCTATGATTTTTAATGTATGAGAAAATTCCTAAGGTACAATCTAACAGTACATTAACGGTGAATATAAAAAGCAGAGAATGTGAAATAACTGATTTAGAACTTCCACATAACCCTTTCAAACTTCTGAAATATAAGTACATCTGTGTCCTTCCTTTTGTGAAATAGGCAGTTTTATTAATTCTCTCTCATTTGAAGATACAACTGGTTCAAATAAAATCCACGTCAAAGACAAAACTTGTTTTATTGGGGATTTTGGGGGAGGATGTTTCCTATTCCACTAATCGTGATTCTGCAAAATACCTATAAGTCTCTATTGCTTTTCCTTAAGGCCCCTGGAAGGGATGAGTTTTTTAAAGCTATAGAGTCATGCCAGGGGAACGAATATTGAAATGAGTTCAGATAACCTAAACCTTTTAGTCCTTATATGGCTTTTTACAAGTGTAACATGACCTCAATTTCTAATTGATAACACTTGCCTCCCAGAATTTTTACAAGGTTTAAATAAAAAATAGCTGATAAAGTTCTCAGTAACATATAATATGACATACATATTTTAACATCAGTATCATCATGATCAGCAATAGACACTGAAAAGTCAACATAATATATAAATAGCTCATTGGAGTGAAAGGGATCAAGGGAATGAGGAAGATGATATTGTCCATAAACTACTAAAAGCTTAAGGTCAAGTAACTCTCTGAGAAACAGACATGGAATAATTATAATGTTCTACAACTTGTCCTGTTGTTAGCACAGTCAGTCAAAAATAAGTTATTTGCCAGATTTTAAATCTCTGCAGAAATTAAAGACTGTTCATCTAGCACTAGGGTTCATAAACCCCCAAAGGCAAAATCTAAATTTTCTGTGCAGTGGAATAAATGATTGTAGGCAATCTCAGACATCCAACAAGATTTATTGTTGGGGATTAGAGTAGACGGGCCATAAAACCCGCCTCTGTCTATACAGACAAATTTATTTGGTATTTGCTGAATTTTTACTTTAGTGAGCACTGTTTAGATTGAATGCTTTAGAAATGATAGAGAAACTAAAAACAGAGCTATAGTAAACTTTTTTTTGTTTATTTGTTGTTGTTATCTCCCAATGCTAAGTTTTGAAAACCACCCTTCCCCCACGTTTAGCCCATGAACACAGGTAAGACTGAATCAGTCCTCAATCTCTGGAGAGGAGCATGTGACTTAGACTTAAGCCAATAGGACTATTTTTCCAATCCATGTTTATCAGTTCAGAGATAGACTTGTTTCCCAGTAGAACTAAAAATATGCAATGAAATTTGAGCAGAAACTTCTAGGGAAGAGCAACTTAACTGCTAGTATTAATACAGTGCTGCTGAGGCTGTCTTACTTCAAAGGGCGGAAATTTAATCCAAATGAGAATAGAGCCGGGTCAGCAAGATAAAAGTCAGGAAGAGGAAGAGAGAGAAACTGAATTCTGCAGTAAACTGTTCCTGAGACCTGTCTTTACCTCAGGAATTTTCAGGTAAGCTCACCTTTTGCTTAAGCCAGTTTGCATTGGGTTTTCTTTGGCTTGCAATGGAAAGAGGTTTAAATGATAGAGAAATGGAAATTTTGATTATGAGAATCAGACAGTTATGAATAATCAATATTCCCAGATTTAATAGAAATAAAAATTAATCACATGCCATCAAAAGCCACTCACATACATTCAGGCAAAGCCACGGTAAGAAATTAAACTAACCATAGAAAGTTAGAGAAGAAATCATATGCTACCAGGAATCCCAATGTGCAGATGCTCAAAAACTAAGCAAGCAAGCAGATGAAAATCACATAGATTTAGTTGCTAATGGGCAAGGCAAACTCAGAGTAGCAGTTTAACAAATATTTATTTAATGATTTTTATTAAGAATAAAACAAGTGATCAAGAATCTGTTTAGTCAGACGAGTCAAAAGGTCATGAAAGAGCTAATAATGTAAAAATAATAAAAGTGCAGATCTTTAACTCTTTAATTGCAGGGGTATATGAACTGAAGATGGTTCTGAGTGTTTCCTTCAGATAGAAAGATGCAAAATAGAATAATAAAAGCTAGCATTGATTGTCTATTATGCCAGATATTATTCCCTGCAGTTTATATCTACATTTGTCTCATTTTATACTCACTAGATCTCCATGAGATAAATGCTGTCACCTACATTTTAGATAGATAAAGCCATGCCATAAGAGTGTGGGCTTTGGAATTAATACTTGGTTTTCAGAAACTGTTTCCACATTATTCTCAATTCTTTATTCCCTCCTTGTGTTAGAATAATATATCATGCCTTCAACATGGAGCTTTGCAGTCCCTCCACTATGGTGGAGAATATATTCCCATGCCACTGATGGCAATTTGCTTTGGCCATGTGAGTAGAAGTGACAGTGGGCCAGTTCTGGACTGAGGATGTATAAGCATCCCATGTCTCTGCTCTCTCTCTTACACTCCTGAGATCCACCATGAGAAGGATATGTTCCGGGTAATGAAGTCACAGACCTGAACTCAGCCAGAAGTCTAAAGTCCAGCTGGGCTCAACCAAGTCCTGCCTCAGCCAACCAAATCACATGCACATCCTAAGAATAAAATAAATGTTTACTGTTGGAATCCACTGAGGTTAAGATTATTTTTATCACAGAAAATAAAAAGACATTGATATTGAAGCACATACCTGTTCACACCAGGAAATGTCTTAAGGAGGAAGCCAATAATCCAAAGACAAAACCAGAGTTGACTGACAGGTGGGATCAAGAAAGTCTTTGCACATGGCTGAGAAGAAATGGTTCTGAACAACTGACCCTCTTTGTGCCACCAATAAATTGTGAATCCATCTACTATCAGATGTGTTTTACAAAGTGATTCAGGTTCCTGTTGGAAGGCATTAGAGCAAAAGCCCAGGACTTATTATCCAGGCAAGTTCAGTATGAAATCCAGACTCTGCCCCTTCTTAGTTAGACTATCCTGCCATGCCTTTTTTTTTTGAACCCTTAGAATATGACAAATAACAGAACATCTAACTCATTGGGTTGCTGTGAGGCTTTATTGATGTAACATTTATCAAACTCTGCCTAATCCAGAGCTAGCACTTAACAAGCACTGGCTCTTTCTAGGGTAGTTATGTCTGTCAATATTGTTTGTTAATAGCCTTCCCAAACAATCATACTGACCTATTTTGACATGGGGGTCCACCAGTGTAGTAAAGTGTATTTGAGCTGGAAAATATATTTGGCAAATGTAAATCAATTCAAAGATTTGGTTATTAGGTAAAAATTATGTTTCTGCCTTTTCTTTACTCTTCTCTTTAGATGTTGGCACCACTCCTAATTACCAAGCCCAATTTCCACTGCTCTCTACAAACATAACATGACCGCAAACGTTGAGAGAGAGTTGAAAGATTTTAATTTCAGCTAACAGAACTTTAACTCTTTAATTGCAGGGGTATATGAACTGAAGATGGTTCTTTGTGTTTCCTTCAGAAAGAAAGATGCAAAATAGACACAGTTATACACCTGGCAGTGATAGTAAATATCTTCATTCCAGAAACTCAAGTTTCTCCTTGAAGATGTTGACTTCAAATGGATTTTAAAGATTTATTTTCTTTTAGTTTTACTACTCCCTGATTTGATTTCAATGACAAAAAAAGCCAACAAGGTCAGAGGTTGCATCTTCATTGATTATAATCAATGGCTTAGTAAAGTGAGATGTGCATTACAGAGATAAAATATCTGACAACAGTTTTGTAATAACAAAATACTACTTGGGAGCCCAGATGACAGGTGGTTATGCCATTAAGATGTCCTTGGAGAATGGAAGAGGGTGGGTGGCAGTGTGTTCATCTCCCCTGAGAGGAGAGTTCAGTGCTCTGATATTCTTGAAGTAAAGATGCAAATTCAAAGGGCAGTAAGAGATGCAGGAGTAGCATCACTCTATGTGAGCATTTGCTACTGGTAGATACTTTGATAAACTTGTCACCTAATGAATAATTTAATTCATACAACTGGTCTATGAAATCGATAATATTGTACCCTCTTGCTGAGGAGTGCTTTTCGCATGATTACACAGCCACTTGATCCTATATATATTTACACCAAAATATGTTTTTAAACACTTTACTAGCATCTTTCCTTTTGTGCATTTATTTATTCTTTCAATAAATATTTATTATGCCCCGTCTATGTACCGAACAAAAATCCTTGCTCTAGTGGAATTTACATTCTAGGAGGCATGAGAGAGACAGACAGTATATGAATAAATAGATTCATGTAATACATGTTATGTGGTGGAGGAGTAAAGCACAGTAAGCAGGAACAGGCAGTGTAGTAGAGATTGATACTGTTTTAAGGAGGTGGTCACCTCAATGCAGGCTTCATTGATAACGTGATTATTGAGAAGCTCCTAAGGAAAATGTCCCCTCCAGCCATGCATATATTTGGAATAAGATCATCCCAGGCAGAGAAATAACATGTGGAAAGGATCTAGGACAGGGTCGTGTTTGATGTGTCCAAGAAAAAGCAGAGAAACCAGAGAGGGCAAGAGTGGTGGGAAGATAAGATTAGAGAAATAATGGAAAGGTATCACGTAAGGACCTGTAAGCCATTGCAAGGACTTTTCCTCTGAGTGATGTGGGAAGTCACTGGCAGGTCTGGAGAAAAGTCATGGCATGATCTGACTCACATCCTAAAAGGTTCACTTTGGACTCTATACTAACAATAGTGGGTAAGTGTAGAGGCAGGGAAACGATTTAGGAGACTACTGCGATAATCCAGGTGAGAAATAATGATAGTGTGTATCACTGTGATTGCAATGGAAAAACCTGCATAAAGTAGAACCGCACAATTTACTGATGGTTGGACATGAGATACGAGAAAAGGAGAGGATTCAAGGATTATTCTAAGTTGTATGGTTTAAGCAACTGAATTGAGTTAATTAAATCTGGAGTAGTATGTCTGTAGGGTTAAGACATGGACTTAATATAGAAGTACCTAGACAGCACAAGAGGTGGAAGGAATGGATGAAGGGATAAGGAGATGATGGATGGAATGAAGAGAAAAAAGGAGAGACGTATTCTGAAACCACCTACTAATCTTGACATTGAGTTTGAAAGTAAGGTGGTAATAGTTTTTGAGGCAACATGAAAATTCTGAATAAATTCTATGTGTTTGGAACTTTGAATATCATTACAAAAAACAACTTTAGAAATAGAACTAAATAAGATGACATTAGTCCATTCAAAAGATGAATAAAGTATAAGTGAAGATTTTCATCTATTTCATGTCATTCTCAGAAGTGCACTTAAGCTGATGGTTTACATTTGCTTCCTGAAGATATTGTCCCACAGATGTTTGCTACTGTGAAGCTTGTGCACAGGTACATACGTGTCTTTAGAGCTTATTAATAATTACCTACAACAAATTTCATTACAGACCATCACTGATATCACTGACTGCAAATCTTTGTTCTCCTTGGTGCATATATGTTTGATTTTTACAAATATTCCAAGACGATTTGGAGGTCACCCTCATGTCAAGGTCAATCAGATCATGATGGGGGCCAAGAGTCAGAAAACGAGATGCCATCATAAAGCAATGGAACTACTTTCCTTGTGTGACTCAGAAATTATTTCCACACACATCTTGAACAACAAAATATCAAGACAATCAGCTAGTCTCTCAATTATGATTTCTTTTAAAAATAGCTGTACTCTGAATATATCAATTAATGTGTTATTTAATAAGCTTGACATTATAGTCATAAGTTTAATGAGGTATTGGCAATAAAATGTGGTAAATTAATTAGTACAAATTCCTCTTATTTTATTTCTTGATTTATTTTGATGAGTCTCTTGTATAGCATTTTTTAAGTGGGTAGACGGTATATTAGGGAGGTTTTTAGTAACTGGGAAATGTCTGAGATTTCAAGTTTAATCTCCGATTTAGGAGATTACTCTTCACTTACCCTAAAATGATTTACAAGATAAAGAAGATTAAAAAAAGGAAGACATAGTGCCAGCCAAACTGAGATTGGCTTTTCACTCTTTACAAAAAGGATGTTTTCTTCCTCTCACTTGTATTTCCTCTTCATTTCCCTGGGAGAAATAGTACGAGAAAAACACATTACTCAAAATAAGCCTGAGACTGAAAGAAAATAATAAAATCGAGTGATAGGTTACAAATGAGAAAAGAGCCCAGCAAATGAAATATCTAATGACAATGAAGATAAAGAGAATGTGTAGGAGCAACAAAAAGCAAAAGTGGTGGAAGGGAAGACATATAGATTCCATCACAGACAGGGCCTGGAAATTAAATGTCCCCAACAAAAATTGGCTTGCAGAGAAATAAAAAGAAAATGGGGATTGCAGATGGGAGGGGATAAGTAATGCAGTCTTTTCTTTCACAGAGTAAAACCTGGCTTTAGAGAGAAGAGGCCATTAATAAAGCTTATCCACTCAAACAGCATCAAGAGAGATCAATCCAACATGGCCCTTCAGTGAAAGCAAAACCCAGTGTTTGCACAGCTGACTGTTTGTCCACAATAAAGCCAACATGTAGGAAGAGCTCTGGATTGACAAACAGGAGCTCTAGAATCTAATTCCAAGTCTGTAACAGCTCACCAATGTCCTTCAGGAAATCCCTGGACCTCAGCATCATCATCTATAAAATGGAAGAATCGAACTAAATGGTTTCTAAGACCACTTCTGGCTCTAGTATTTAATGACCTATACAATATCTTCCATTAAATGTCAGGAAGTTGAGCCAAAAATGGTAGAAGGACAAACTAATCAATGTCAGACTTCTTGATCAATGTTTTTGATTTCTCTTCACTTTTACTCCTGGAGAGCAATCTTTTCCAAAAAAGCAAAAAAAAAAAAAAAAAAAAGCAAAAGCTTTTCCAAAAATAATGTTCATTACCTTACTAACTTGTCCATCTTTCAAATCTCATGACTTATTAAATCCCATCAGCCTGGAAATACCCATAATGAAAATGTAATGATTCTCCCTTGTGTCTCTCTAGGATAGGATCACAAGGTGTACAGAACTGTCAATTACTAGAGCAGTATCTGTGAAATGCCAGAGTCCTCTGCATCTGGAACTTCTTAATTCCAAAGAACGTTGGAATTTGAATGATCTGAGAAAACATCTAATGATCACTTCACAAAGGATTATCAAATAATCTTTTGTAAAGAGCCACTTTCTTTAACACATTTAAAATATGTTACATTTTACAGATTAAAACAGTTTTTAAAAACATTTTTTAAAAACTCAGTTTTGGGCTTCCCTGGTGGCGCAGTGGTTGAGAGTCCGCCTGCCGATGCAGGAGACACGGGTTCATACCCTGGTCCGGGAAGATCCCACATGCCACGGAGCGGCTGGGCCCGTGAGCCATGGCCGCTGAGCCTGCGCGTCCGGAGCCTGTGCTCCGCGATGGGAGGGGCCACAACAGTGAGAGGCCCACGTACAGCAAAAAAAAAAAAAAAAAAAAACTCAGTTTACATGTAACTTTTCTATTTCATCAGTTACTTAAAAAAATCTACACTTCCCACTCACATATTTCACCTAAATTACTTATACCTGTCACGTAAAGCCACTTCATTTTAAAAGATGATGATTTGTTTATGGGTCTAAAGCTCTAATGGATATAAGAAAATGCAGCAGTAAGAGTGGAGAGAGTCTAGAAATATATGTCATTAATTAGCATTGTTATCATTTTATGGAATTATTTCAGTGCAAAATATAGGAAATCCAAGCATCCACAGAGGTAAATTCCCCTCTTGCCATACACACTAACTGTCACCCTATAATTTATTGAGGTATCAGATGTGTGTGTATACAATGTGCTATACACAGAATGTAAAGAACAATTAGAATAATTGAAAGAAGCTAAATGTTTATTATACTGATGACTCTAAACCAGTGAGTGTTTTACAAAATGTTAGAACTTAGAAAATTAATTTTCTGTTACCTGGCAAATTTAATTATTACCACGCCTCATTCTGACCCCACCCTAATACCCCCCAGACCCCCACCCAAGTAAGACAGATAAATGATGTTTTTCGCATTACTTCCTTTAAACTTCAAGGAAAGTTCCTACATGGGTCTTGAAGAAATTATTGACTTTGAAGATCTAATCAGAAATTCAATCTGTAGGAAATTGTTCTAAAGAAATAATCATAGATGGTTGAAAATAC